>NW_015657969.1:529788-558558 GCF_001515625.1 Sinocyclocheilus rhinocerous | reverse complement strand
ACACACACACACACACACACATATATATATATATATATATATATATTGAGAAGTATGTAGTCTTACATAATCTCTTATCAGAGAAAGAGTCTTTGGGTAACAGTGCAGTTAAGAAACTCTTACGTACAAACCAGAGTGTCATTGTAGTTCTTAGCTCATGTACATGACTTAAGGATGTTTATTTTTTATGTATATTTTTATTTATATTTATTGTTTATTTAGTTTGTTATATTTCTATTCTATTCTATGTCTATTCTAATTATTTTTAGTATGTTTATTTATTTATTTTAGTTAATTTTAGGCTGTGCTTTAAAAAGAATACTTTTAGTTTCAACTTCTCTTAGAGACTTTCATATAAGTTATGTCCCTAAAGTACCACTGCTAAAAAATTTTACTCAACCACACTTGGTCAGCAAGTTAAATCATCTAGTCATTGAGGATAACTAGTTGACCATCTCACCCATTCTCATCTGATGTATAAGTGGAAGTGTGCACTTATCTTTAAGTGAAAGAGACAAGTATGCATGTTGCCATCTACAGGTGTTTCCTGTTTGAGGTCTGCCACAAGTAAATCTCACCCTTATCCTGTTTGTCTGTCGAGTGTGCTCTGCCATGATGCTGGCGCTTTCAAAAAGCTCAGTCAGATCTCTTGTAGTTCAGCTGAGCCTCCACATGCAAAGGGGAGGTTATGATAATGAATTATGATAAATGAACTGTAGCGAGCGCTCTGTTGGGCCGGTCAGTTCTTGAATGGGGGGGGCTTCCTTTCTGGCCGATTGGCTCAGTCATGCATGCGCTCCAGCTTCCTGTTTTGGTGATGTGATAATGGACTGATAATTTAGCCTCTTCTGTGATTAAATGAGCGATGTAATTTAGAATAAACAGGCATCTGTTCTTCACAATCACTCAATCATGTCTGGACTTGTGCCAACCCTCTCTCTGCCTGGTTTTCTTCCTCTCTTTTTTATCTCTTTTTCATTATCTGATTCAAGTCGACACAGCTGGGCAAGGATTGTTTCAGTATCACGTTTTTAATTAACCTCACATAATCTGCTATTCTCTGAATTCAAATAAGGAGATTATGTTCTGTCATAAATTACCTTTAACCTTTCATTTTCCTCTCTTAATTTTGTTTAGGTTCTTTGGGGTAATTACAGTTTATTTCACTAGATTTTATTTTTATTTCATTTTATATTTTGGATTTCATCATATAACATAAATGGCATAAATAGTGCTTATTGAGTGTGTGTGTGTATGTGTATGTGTATGTGTATGTGTATGTGTATGTGTGTGTGTGTGTGTGTGTGTGTGTGCACGCGTTTTTGTGACAAATGATGACATAAATTTGTATAATGACAAGGGTATGACATAGGTATTACAAGGAGAAGGTGACTTTTCAGGACATTACCCCATGTCCCCACTTTTCAAAACGCATATAAATCACACATAATGAAGTGTATTGAAAATCTGAAATAGCACAAAGTTTCCTGTGCGGGGTAGGGTTGGTGTAGGGCAATAGAATATACGGTCTGTACAGTAGAAAAACCATTACGCCTATGGGATGTCCCCACTTTTCACAAAAACAAACCTGTGTGTGTGTGTGTGTGTGTGTGTGTGTGTGTGTTTGTATATAAATTACATAGATCATATTATGATGTTATCATGGAACAATTTGTGGAACAGTTGTTCCATGACGACATCATAATATGATCTGTGCACCACAACTAATTTAATGCCATCAAATATTTATTGCGTACTTGCAGCTTGCATGATTTCTGATAGTGAAATGTGCAATAAATGTGCCATCACTGCTACATTTAGCAGTAAATTGTAACAAGCATTACTCCAGCATCTCCTGAGCATTTATGATTCAGCAGCACAGGCTCGATCCACAAGAACATTTAATCACTGGATTTGCCAAAGTTTGCTGATTGCATGATTTGCATGATATTAATACTTTTTTTTTGACTGCTTGTTTTTGTCTTCATACCATAAACATGGTCTCGGTAAGGTGCTTTACATTTTACTTTTAGCCTTTTTGGCCCCTGAGATGTCTAACTAAATCCTTCAAAATCATGTGTATGTGTCTACATACGTGTATGTGACTGTCATTTCTACCTATCTATACTTTTGTATATATGTGGGACTGTGTGTCTCAGCGTGGGGCTCTGTTTTCGCTTCACTGCACTGATAATCCATGGGGCGGCAGCTCGCAAAACTGTGTCACAGGCAATGATGCATTCCACCCTGAAACGTGGAATTCTGTATCCTGGACCCAGCATCCTGAAGCAGTGGCTGATGTAACTGGGTTGTAGAGCATTTAACCTCCTAACCTGAGAGGGAGGTTTAGGTGGTGTGCTGGATTCTTAGAGTTTTACATCATTCATTGTTCTCGCTACATTCTTCTGTTCTACTCGGAACTGCACTTTACTGCAGTCTCGACATGACGTATTCCCAGCGACCACTACTGCTCCTAAGGACCTGTTTTGGAGGATTTCACAAAGCCTTGGAAATTTTGGAATGACTATGATGGCCTTAACAAATAAACCAAATGTAATACCTATTTTAAGACTTGGCTGCATTTGGTTGTCTAAACAATGAATGGCCTAGTCAAGAAGCAGTGAATAATTTGACTATTTTGTTATTAAACTTAGGTGTGGTTACATTATTTTGATGAAATTTTACAGACCAAAAAGATCCCTTGTCTGTTGTCAATAGTGTAGCAATGCATGAAGCACATCTCACACAGAAGTCACTATCAAACAGTAACTTTCTGTTTGTCGACACCGCTTATTTGCATGACCAATTGAACCTGTTGCAAAATCTGCATGAGAAAACCTTTCACCTTCACTCAAAATTCCTATTTGTGTGTATTCCTAATTTTGCCTGTGAACAACAGTAAATGTGAAAACATCATAAGACATTAAAACACTATAATCAAAACAGCTACTTGGAATGCAACCAACGTTTGTTTGAATTTTAAAGGTAAGTGCATTTACGTTTAAATGTATTTATTAAGTAGATGCTTTTATGCAAAGCGGCCTGCAAATGAGAAAAGCAATTTATCATAAAAACCAGCAATATTTACAGTACAAAGGGTTTTCAAGAACATTTTAACCTGCCAGTTGTACAAGTGTAGAACACTGTTAGCATACTAATGAAATCAAAACATAAGACAATCCAAAGCTAGTCGATCATACTGACCCAGATGCAATAACTTGATAATTTTCTTGTGAATTATTTGTATTTTTAATCACACAAGTATTACATCAATCTGCCTGAACCTATTTTTTAAGACTGCACATTGTATCTGTATGTTAGCTTGCTAGCTGCTAACTTGTGAGCTACATACATGTTGACCATTTCCCAATGCCACAGTTGATGTAGATATGCGATCTTGTACTTTTTTTCATAGCTGCTGTAGACCTTAGTCAGGGAAGGGTTGCGACTTATTTAATTGTTTGATAGAGTCTCTGAGGGTTAGAAATACAGTGCATTCAGTGGGTTGTACTGTTGTTTAACAACATGCTGTTTGTTCAGTTGATAAAACATCTTTCTAAAAAGACTTTCAGTAGACAAAAACTCCATAAAACCATTTTAAAACTTGTAAGGTGGCAAAAATTATGTGCTTATGACTTTTATTCAGTGTGTGAAGCCGTGCAGCCTGATTCTCAACGTGAGCAGGCCTGTGGCATTGATCAAAGAGCAGCGCCAGCATACCAAGGTCGTCTACACTGTTGTGTATGAGAGGGCCTGTCATTTCCCGAAGCACATTACTTTTTTTCTCCTCCCAGTGTAGTGGAAGACGACCAGTGAGCGGGGGAGAGGAATGTATAGATCACACACACACTTTCAGAGCTCTGTTAATGCTCTTGTGAACAGGAAGTCAGTGAAAAGGAGTCTCATGACAGGCCTGAGTAGGAGCTAAATGTCTGTGTGTGTCAGTGTATTAAACGAATAACCATGTTAGTGATTCATGCACGCATAGTCGGCCAGTTTGAAAGTTGAATGAAAGTTGACTGCTTTGTGGTCTAAAGTATGTGTAGCCCTCCTTCTAATCTGTTCTTTTGATAAACAGACTCTTTTTGTCAGGTGAGTCTGATTAGGCCTCTGCCGCTCACAGAATGCTTTGCAAAACCGCTGTTTTTGCTGACATGTTTATTTTTACAGTTCAAAGGGAAAATGTCTCATCTGGTCTGGTCTGTATGTCTGTGTGTGCGTACAGTATCGTTAGAAGGGGCACACTGCAGAAGTTTGCAGCTACATACTGTGGTTTGACTTGACTTGAGCTCTGTCGAAGCCTATTACTTTGGCAGGAAGTGTATATTAAAAAAAAAGTGAGCCTTGCAGCTGCGTGACGTAAAGCGAGATGAGTGAGAAACGACAGGTTGTGATTGTCCCCTCCACAAACACCACAATAAGCTACCTATTTAAAATGATTTTTCTGCACAAAAATGATTAATTGTGCATAAAAAGTTTAATTGAGAATACTAAATGGTTTCAATATAACTATGAATTTGTTTGTGTGTACATTAGTGATGTGTAAAGCTGTATTTTTAAATATCGGTTAGTGGATTACTTACATGACTAGTCAACTAATCGGTCAGAGATGTCTGTTGAGTTGATTGTGTTTGAATGTGTTTGGCTGCAGTGGCGGTTCTTTAAATAGGATGAATTCAAGTATGCAACTTTTCCAACAGGGTTTTGTCATGCAAATTGACTAACAGCTACAGTACAGGATATTGCTTAAAGAAATGCTGCTAAAATATCAAAACTAAATCTGTATACATATAAGAAAAATGATCAAATGTTTAGGTTCTGTGCATAACATTACTTAATGCAGGTCTCATGGGCATAACAGTGAACAATACAATAATTACTGTACAGCATTTAGCATTATTATTATTTAGATTAATATTTTTTTCTATATATACTACCATTCAAAGCTTGGGATGGTAAGATTATTTAATGTGATCAAAAATACAATAAAAGCAGTAATATTATGAAATATTATTACAATTTTAATCTCTTTTAAAATGTAATAATTCCTGTGATGGCAAAACTGAATTTTTTTGACATTACTCTAGTCTTCAGAAATCATTTTAATATGCTTATTTTGTGCTCAAGAAACATTTCTTATTATTATCAAGTTCATGTGATGATATAAATCATCAACCATGATCCTTTTTTTTTTTTTTTATTAGAAAGTTCAGAAGAACAGCATTTATTTGAAATAGCATTTATTTGTAACGTTATGTGTCTTTATTGTCACTTTTGATTAATTTAATGCATACTTTCGGAATAAAAGCATTAATTAAAAAATCTTACTGACCCTCATATACATGACACTGGATGCATTACCTAAAGTTAACAAATTCTAACAAACTAAACTGTTTTTTGGTGATTAGTCTGCCATTGTGATGCATCTTGAATGTTTTTGTGTCTGTATGATCCTCAGCATTGTTCTTGCTCAAGTTTCAATGTTTGACCTACTATGTGATCTCCAGCTGTACTTTGGCCCCTAGGGGCCTGGCTTTAATATGTTTCCATGGCAGTGGCACCATAAGGTATACAGGTAGGCCATTACACATATGCCACACAGTCTATGCTTTAATTAGGCGGGTGATGATGGAGCTGCATCTACCTTGTTGTAACTTGTTTAACACATAATCAAAACCAAGTGTGGTTTAAATCATTGGTTGAAGTCAGTTCAACCTTTTAGAGAGGAGCTTCAACAACCACAAAAATATAATTCAGGACTGAAAACTTGAGCTTTTATCAGTGATTGTATTCTACACTATAACAGTAGTTGCAGTAACGCACGCTTCTGAACACTGTGATGTATTCAGATGTTTTCAGAGTTCATCAGCTCCATGCTGATGGCTGGCACGGGCCGATCCCAATCACACAGTAGGACTTTGTGAGATGTGGAGTCTGGAGATGACCCATCAATCAATGGGACCGTCTGTCTGCTAACAGTGACTGAGAGAACTTAGCACACTAACAAACAGTATAGCTATTGCTAGAGCTGCAACTATGTTGATAATCAATTCATTTTCCAAATCTTACCCAGTGCTGTCCTTCAAACAGTGACAGATTAAATTATAATTTATTAGGCCTAATTTCAGTTACATACTGTAGATATGTTTAAGCGCATAACCTGAATCCTATTTCTAAACTTAACAATTTCTCAATGTAAAACAATATAAAGCACATAACAGACAGATAAAAGTGCAGTCACAATCATTTTGGATGGTTTTATTCATATAGGACAGTACAGGATCAGACTAGAAGCGGAAATTCGATGTTCAGCACATGTTTGAGTGCTACAAACAAGGGTAAAAATATTAATAAAAATAGAATTTCTCCTTTTCAGATACAGGAACAGCTGATTAAATGCAAATAATTAAATGCACAGTGAAAATATCTTAGATCTTTTTTTTAATTCTTGCAAAATTATGAGATAATCTGCTTTATGGTCATAAAAGTATAGAGTCCTTCGAATCTTGAGTCTGTCTACTTTAAAAGATTCTTAAAGTAATGGGTTACCAGACACATCAATATATAGACCCCAGATAGATAGATAGATAGATAGATATAGATATGACTAAATATATGCCTATTCTGTTCAACAGTGTTAAAACCATTTAAGAAGAAGCCACATCTTCCATATTTCATTTCTGATTAAAAAAAAGAAAAAGCAATAGATCCAAAATTACACAGACCATACCTGTGTATTTTTGAAAATGGTTTAAAGTTACCAAACCACAAACTAAGTACTAACTTTTAAGAGTTAGGATGTCCTGCAACACACACACTTCCTTCTCTAAACAAAATAAAATGCTCTATTGTAATAACTTTTTTAATAATAAGTTTTGATGGAAATGATTGCATTCAGTTTCTCTGTTGTGCCCAAATGGATTGACATTGGCATGCATGGACACATTCAATTAAATATTTTAAGTTCAATCTATTTTCTGGTCCACCAGCTAGACTGGTCCACCAAACCAGCAGGAACCATCATTAACCAGCTTGAACTAGCATGAAATTCTTCTGATCTTTTTAGCAGGTCGTTTGCTGTGTGCTCTTTTCATCATAAATAACTTGATAAGGCAGTTATGGCAGAGTGAATGGAATTTTGTTTTCAGGGTTTTTTCTTTGAAAGAATGTTTCTGGGATTCACGCCGATGTGTTCACACACACACACACAACAAGCAACACAATACAGACATTGACAGGATCCAGTGTGTGATATGCTGCTCAAGGTCAACTCTTATTTGCTATTGAGGGCTCTGTCCTTTCAATCTGCCTGGTTATCTTCTGGCTTCCCGGTGTGTGTGAGAGAGAGAGAGAGAGAGACACACACACACACCACACACCAAACACACACACACCACACACACACACAACACACACACAACATTGAATTATAAATTGTTCGTAGAATTCTACTATTCTAAAATGTTAATTTGTTTTACTTTTTAAAATGTATATACATGCATGTTTTTTGTTGCATACATATCTGTTCTAGACTCAATGTAAACACTATGCTTTGGCAATACATTGTAACAATTGTCATGCCAATAAAGCACGAATTGAATTGAAATTGAATTGAGAGAGAGAGAGAGAGAGAGAGAGAGAAAGAGAGCATAAAAACATATTGGTTTTAGCACTCAGTAGCATTCTTTCTTACTTATGTGTCCCATATTTCCAGGGGAAAACAGCTTCTTCAGTTAAGCTAGGCTCTAAGTCATATTGTGTGCTGTTTTAGCTTATATTTTGTCTTATTTTGCCCTGACTTTAGCATTAAGGCCAATACCTATATACTAGTGTATTTCTAAAAGTTAGCAAAATTAGCTTTTAGCAGTACAGTATACTGTATGCACTGCAATGTTTGTTCTTTCTCTTCCAAGAAAACAGACCAAAAATGCTGATTGTGTTCTGTTTTAAGTGTCATATTTAGGTGCAGATGAGCAAACACTTTAATGACCAGGGATGCACATAAGTGGTGCGCAGGTGCACATGTGCAACCAAAATAAAAAATTCACTGGGTAAATAAGTTCAGACCACTCATTTATATACTGGCCTGGTTGACAGCTGTTAATGCACAATCATTGTTTTAGATCAACTAACCGTAATACTGTATAAGATTTCTATTCAAACTGACAGCATAAATCTAGGCTATGCACTGCCGGTTTCAGAGCAAAACGCAAAACTGTGACATTTCATTCACTGACGCACTTCACTTGGCAGCGCTAAAACCGGCAGCGCTAAAACCAGCAGCGCATACCCTACTTACTTGCCGGAAGCCAGCCAAAATAAAAACTTTTAGATTTAAAAGATATTAGATTTGAAAATGATGAAAATTCAGGCTAAAAAATTATCTAAAAAAAGTAATAAAGAAATTAAATAAAATGGAAATTAGTATTGTATTTTTTAAGTATGATATAAAATAATTGTTTTTATTTAATACTCACCTTTTATTTTAAAATATAATAGTATTTTCACACGTTATTTATTATTTAGTTTATTTTATTTTTTTAAATTAAGTTCAGTAATACTGCTATTTATTTTTTTATAGCTATATTTAGTGGGTCACACTATGTGCAGAGTGAGCGCTAAACCAAATCTTCAGCTGCTCTCATGAGAACCAGACTGAAAAACTTATGTGCATCCCTGTTAATGACTCTTCTCTATAAAAATATATATTGACATCAAATTGCGTGATATCAGGAGGATCCTGTGTCTGTATTTAAAGGGATAGTTCACCCAAAAATGAAAATTAGCCCATTATTTACACACCCTCAAGCCATCCTAGGCGTATATGACTTGACTTCCTTCTTTCAGATGAATCCAATCGGAGTTATATAAAAAATTGACTTTGATCTTCCAAGCTATTTAATGGCTTTTTATTTAACTTCTTTTGGACTGATGCACTGCAACACCCGCTGACTGCCATTAAACAGCTTGGAAGATCAAAGATCATTTTTTATATAACTCCGACTGGATTCGTCTGAAAGAAGAAAGTCATATACACCTAGGATGCCTTGAGGGTGAGTAATTTATGGGCTAATTTTAATTTTTGGTTGAACTAACCCTTTAAGTTCTTGTGCATGTGATTGGTCTGCTGATCAGACGTTAAATGCATGATGAAACACATGATTATTATGGTTGAATATCTTTTCTAAATGCACACATTTTCACTGCTACATTCTCATTTCACGCCTAGACTGTTCACCGCTCTCTTTCTCTCCTTCAGTTTATCTCTCTCACACACATAAAGAAAGCTAACTACTGTAACCTTATTTCATTCCCTGGCTGATAAGTTTTAAAGTTAATATTTCTACACATTATTCAGAAAAGAAAATCAAATTTTCCTGTATGAGAGACACTTCCTGGTTTGTGTGTTACGATAAGTCTTCGCATTTTAATTAGTTTTTAAAACATCTTTTATTTCTTGAAAACACGAACTAGCTGAAAAATATTGCAACTTTGTTTTGTTTGGTGTTTTTGTTGAATGTTAATGAGGTTTTGAACTGATTTGTAAAGTTTGGGAGAAGCTTTTCTGAAGGATATGTGAAGACTGGATGTTTTGTGATACTAATGAAGATTTTAATTGATAGATAAAAGACCATGTGAATCCAGAATGAGAAAATGGTGTGTAGTCAATGTCTAATAGCTTTAAAGCGGTCTGTATGTGTTTAAAGGGTTGATAAAATTCACTTTTATATTTTGCACATTTAAAACTGGACCAAAATATTGATTATCTTTGTTGACAGGACTTTCACATTTTGTTCTACAAGTAATGTTCACCACAGACCTTGTTTTTATGTTATAAATCCAAATCCGCTTTTGTAAAAAGCCATTAGAAATGGCAAATGGCTAGAAAATGCTATTTCTCTTATGGATTTTTGGACAAATTTAAAATAAAAGAAAAGCCTTTCAATATGTCTTGCCATAACTTGCTGTTTCAATTGGATGTATGTCACCACAGGAAAAATAATTGCATATATTAAACCATCTTATGGGGTCTTAAATAAGGGCCCAAGATACATGTAGACATGAGTCAGATTTTAAAAAATGTAAGCTGTGCTCTTGAAAATGTAGGTGAGATTTATGATACCTGTTTTAAATATTGTCCACCTGCAGAATGACAACTTGATCTGCAAGTATGAAGCATCCAGCAAGCAGATAGTCTGTTCTTATTCCTCTAAATAAATAACCATGTCAGAGTGAGTGAGCGGGTAAAACACGCAGAAAGAACTTGCAGGCAAGAGCAGAGAAAGATAACATGCAGGAAATTGAGAAAGGATGACAGATGAGAACCAGACTGAAAAACTTATGTGCATCCCTGTTAATGACTCTTCTCTATAAAAATATATATTGACATCAAATTGCGTGATATCAGGAGGATCCTGTGTCTGTATTTAAAGGGATAGTTCACCCAAAAATGAAAATTAGCCCATTATTTACACACCCTCAAGCCATCCTAGGCGTATATGACTTGACTTCCTTCTTTCAGATGAATCCAATCGGAGTTATATAAAAATTCCGCGTTCGTCACTTCTGAGCGGCGCATGTGCAACACCGACGTCTTACATCATCCGCCCAGAGCTGCTTCCGTTTACGACAGAGTGCGCAAGCTAGATTAAAGTGATTATTACGTTTTAAATATGGTTATTTCTCTTACAAAAACGCATCGAATCGCTACAGGAGGACTTTGTTCACCCCCCGGAGCCGTGTGAGACACTTTTTATGGATGGGCGCCAAGCAGATAGTCTGTTCTTATTCCTCTAAATAAATAACCATGTCAGAGTGAGTGAGCGGGTAAAACACGCAGAAAGAACTTGCAGGCAAGAGCAGAGAAAGATAACATGCAGGAAATTGAGAAAGGATGACAGCTCTGTGTGAGCCAAGAGATGCTCGAGATCTATTTTTGCAGTTCTCTTAACCTTTGCACAGGTCTTAAAGTCAGATATCTTAAATTCACACTATGAACAGAACAAGGAGGGTAGAGCAATTATGCACACTTTAAATTACTATCACATTATAGCTCATTGTATTATATGAGCTCTCCAAACAACCCCAGACCATATCAAGCAATGGTCAGTTTGTTATCCAAAGTGTGATTTGCATAGATATTATTGTCCATTATGAATACAGTGAACTTCATTTTTGATGCACTTGCATAATTACTAACCTTTTCGACCATTACAGGTTACCCAAGTCCAGAAAAGATGACTGCATTATTGCAGATTTGGAATAAGGAGTATATAAAAAAAATCTCAACTAGGTCATCCTCCTCTATGAAAGGGTTTAACCAGATTGCTTTACTATAAAATGATTTGTGAACGTGAAGAATTTGAAACATATTGTTACAAATTAGTATTATTAAAAGGAAATAATGATAACGAGGCATTTTATTCATTAGAATAAATACTGTAGTATTTAGGTGAGCTGGATTCCAAAAAAAGGTTATTTTATTTTATTATGATTCATGCAATAAAAAATATACTTAATATTCTATTTAAAATATATACATAATATTTAAAATATTATTTAAATTGTTTATATTTTTATTATTATTATTGTCATTGCTATTATTGTTTAAAATGTTCATATTTATATTTTTGTTCATATTTAGTATTATTAGTATTATTATTTTTACAAAGCCATTTATGTTTTCAAGCTCAACATGGACTTCTTCATGTGTATTAAACTGACATAAGCAAAATAAACAATTAAATTATTAATCACAATTATTTGTATTACAGTTAATCACCAGCCACGTTTTACAGCCTTAACAGCTCTAGTGGAGGAAGAGAGAAGTGCAGCAGGCGGACAAACAGATGGAGAAGTGTTTTAAAGCTGTGTGTGTGTGTTTTAGTGTTGACTCTGAGTCACTGTACTGCCCATCCAGGAAATGAGCGCCTCTCTGCTCTGCTGCACTAAGGCCTACATTACGCCTCTCTGTCTGTCTGTCTCTGTCTTACACACACACACACACACACACACACACACACACGCAATGTATGAGAATGGACTAGAGCACCCTCTAGAGTTTCTGTGCATTAAGTGCCCCTTTTCTATTTTTAGGAGATAAAGAAAGACTCGAAAAAAGAGGTGAAGAAGGAGTCCAGTTTGGCCGGATCCAAATCAGACCTGTCCAATGGCAGTGCCAGCCCAAAATCAGAACCCAGCCTCAGATCCACCAAGAAAGGTAGTGTATCGGATCTATTCCAGATCCGAAAAGTAGTCCAGTGCTTATTCAGCACAATACACCCACACAAACATCCCCTCATGTCTCACAGGAGAGGATTTGGGGGGCGGTTAAAGTTTCCGTCAATCGAAGATTCAATTAAACAGAGGTCTGGCTCAGGTTTGCTTCTGGCAGATGAAAAGAGTGACAGTTAAATCCAAAAATACTCTTGCAAAGACACTGAAGCCGGGTCGGAATATGTCTATCAGACCTGTGTGTGTGTGTGTGTGTGTGTGTGCGTGCGTGTGTGTGTGTGTTTTTGTGACAAATGAGGACATAAATTTGTATAATGACAAGGGTATGACATAGGTATTACAAGGAGAAGGTGACTTTTCAGGATATTACCCCATGTCCCCACTTTTCAAAACGCATATAAATCACACAGAATGGAGTGTATTGAAAATCTGAAATAGCACAAAGTTTCCTGTGAGGGGTAGGTTTAGGGGTAGGGTTGGTGAAGGGCAATAGAATATACGGTCTGTACAGTAGAAAAACCATTACGCCTATGGGATGTCCCCACTTTTCACAAAAACAAACCTGTGTGTGTGTGTGTGTGTGATTGGGCCTTTGAGAGTAAGTACATTATTACTCTCCTCCCACCAGAAACCATTTACTCCTACCACTTCCTGTGTGTGTGTGTGTGATGTGTAATTAAACATTATTAAATCTTTCTTACTCTAATAATTACAGAAACTACACATGCTGTCTTTTTAGGGCCACTGTGAATCTTCTGATTGGTCAGATTTGAGTTGCATTGAGAATGTTGTCAAATTAAATTAAGTACAAATGCACAATAAAAAAATACTTAAACATAACAATAGGACACTTACTTTGATCTTATAAAAATGACTCACTTTTTAGTGATACTGTGTAATCATGTGAAGATATAATGACATTCAGTATGTTTGCTAAATGATTAATATCACTTACATAATTAAACAATTAAGTAAATAATTAAAGTCACAGACATGTATTTAAAAAATAAATAAATACAAACTGATCTGCCAGATACTATTTTCACTATTTTATTTTAAATGGGACAGATACTCAGCCGGTTTCTGAAACACGAGCTCTGTTTACAGCCCTTAATTTATATCACCTGATTTTCAGACAACAGTGCTAGTGTTGGTTCATGTGACTTTAATTTGTTTTGCAGATAGAGATGTTGGCTTCCAAAGGAAAAGTGAGTCAAAATACTGTATGTGTGTCTCATTGGTTTTCTCCAGGCTATTAAGTATTGAAGTCTTTTGGCATTTTCAGTGCTTTATGGCATCAAGATATTAATATCGGTAGGTGAGAGCTGGACTGCCCAGTTTCTCCATTCTGTAGAGAACTGAAACTGGGTATCTGTTGTCAGAGGCTATTTGTTGTCATGAGCCACAGAGGTCTATGTGTTTAGTGAGTAGTCTTGGAGCAAAACTTGTAGCTAAATGTTTAGTAAAGAGAAGACAGACATCTAGTGCTAGAATATATAAATGCAACACAACTGTTTTCAATATAGATAATAATAATAATAATAATAAATGTTGTTAGCAAATAAGCGCATTAAAATGATTTCTGAAGGATCATGTGACACTAAAGACTGGGGAAATGGCTGCTGAAAATTCAGTTTTTCCATCACAGGAATAAATTACATTTTAAAATATATTAAGGTAGAAAACAGTTATTTTAAATTGTAAACATATTTGACAATATTAATATTTTTACTGTACTTTTGATTTTAAAAAATGCAGCCTTGGTGAGCATAAAAGACTTCTTTCCAGGGATGTAATGATTCATTCAACTCCTGATGCGTTATGATTCACGATACTGATTTCACAATACGATTTTCTCACTATTTTTTTTTTTTTACAAAATGAGAATTAAGACAAATTATAAATGAAAAAGTGTCCTTTTATTATTGCTTGGACAGAATGCTGCATATTTCTGTGTGAAATTCAAATATGTTTTAAAACAAACCAAATCAAATAAATAAACAACGCAAATAAAATAAATCTCTTCATATAAACAAACCTATGCCCTTTTTCGTTTAAAATTAGAGGCAATCACTGTATTTCAATCATGATCCAAACAAAGATGCTACATACATGCAGCATGAGCAGTTTTAATCTAAATTAGATTGTATAATTTCGAAATTTGAAGCAAAAACAGAATGAGCTGACTTTAATTTTGTGAAACTATACTACATGAAACATATCTACACGAAACAGAAACAGCAGACGTGCTGAATGAAAACGCAAATTCACTCTCTGCCAGCAGGTAGCGCTTATGGAACAGCAGTAATACAGCGTGTTTCCTTGGATACAGCTGTAAACAAACAGTTTAATATGCATTATTCGGAGGCAAGATGTGAAGAAAATACCATGTAAACTTTTCTGAAGACAGTCAGTTCCCCTCAGAGATACATTCATATAAACTCCTACCTCCAGCTGTATCGCGATTTGTTTAACATCTAAACCGATTTGAATCGTCACGTATTTGTATCGATATTCAGCCGGCTCAGGGTGCATCGTTACATCCCTTCTTTCAAAAACATTAAAATTCTTACTGACCCTGAACTTTTGAAAGATTACAAACATTATTTATCATAATTTATCCATGTTTCATGTAAACAGTTGAGGCATTCAGAAAAAGGCGTTGCAAAGCTGCCTTTAGCTACACCCCGCAGAATGAAGATGAGCTAGAACTGAAGATCGGAGATGTTATTGAGGTTCTGGGAGAGGTGGGTACTGCATGATCATCCTAGTCACATTATCATTTTTTTTTTTCAAATATAGAACCTCTTGTTTATTTGTAGTTCTTAAAACTGCTTCTGTGTGTGTTTGCTCACTCAGGTGGAGGAGGGATGGTGGGAAGGCACTCTCAGTGGCAGAACTGGGATGTTCCCCTCTAACTTCACCAGCGAGCTGTTGGCTGAGGCTGAGGATCTGACCCCACAGGATGACACACGGAGCACACGAACCAGTCAGTCTGCACTGCATACTCATTTGCCCACATCTAAACTTCTTCCTCACATCCAGGTCATGATAAAATGAAATGGATTTTATTTTGGAGCATGTTTTTTGTTTTGTTTTTTCTTTGAAGACTTGTCTTACTGAAGTGGCAAACCAGCAAGCAAGCAGATGGTGAAACATGAAAGTTTCATCACATCGCATATGACATTGCTATTCACACCATTAAGCAAGCAACTCCCACAGTAATTTGTGAGTCTTGTGATGTTACAGATTGAAATGAGGTTAAGTGTGGGGGAATCTCCACCTCCTCCCTACGGCTGATGAAGTCACTTGGATGAGTAGTGAAACATTTTTAATAAATGGAAGAAATGTATCCAGATACTTATACGTTTTACAAAATAACCAGCCACATCTAACCAATTATGCCACATTTGTCTTTAACCATTCACTTCCTCTTCTGTTTTTGACCAATTGCAAGTATTCAATTCAGTTCAATTCAAAACACTTGCTAAAAGAATATGAAATATTTTATATGTTTAGTTGCATGGCATGTGACCATTAACTGGCAACAGAGAACTGTGAACATGCAAATGTGTTTTTAAGTTATTGAAACATTAACTTAAATTCTCAGGAGGTACTTAAACTAAATATTTTAGGTCAAATCAGGCTGACAAAAAAGTTTGAGAATCCCTAGCCTAATAGATGTATGCACCATTTTTTTTTTTTGTACTTTCATTTGAATTAAAATTATTTACACTACTGTTGAATAGTATGGGGTCGATAAGACTTTTTTCATGTTTTGAAGTATGCACCATTTTTTTTGTACTTTCATTTTAATTAATATTATTTATATTACTGTTGAATAGTATGGGGTCGATAAGATTTTTTTTCATGTTTTGAAATATGTCTATTATGCCCACCAAGGCTGCATTTATTTGATCTAAAATACAATAAAATTGTGAAATATTTTTACAATTTAAAATTATATATATAATTATATTTTAATATATTTTCTAAAATGGCGTAAACCAGAAATCATTCTAATATGTTGATTTGATGTTGAAGAAATTTTTATTATTAGCAATGTTGAAAACAGATGTGCTGTTTAATATTTTTTTGTGGAAACTATAATTAATACTTTTTAGTCATTGATGAATAGAAAGTTCAAAAGAACAGCATTTTTTTATGGATTTTTTAAACAATATTAGCTTTACTGTTACTTTTGATCATTTAAATGCTTCCTTGCTTAATAAAAGTATATTAATTTCATTTAAAAAAATCGTACTGAACCCAGACTTTTGAACAGTAGTGTATATTGATTCATAGTTATTTTATTATTTTTCAAATACATTACTGTGTTTATTAACATATTCATTTTAGCTGTGACATTGAAATTAATATCAAGAATTGTAAATGTTTACGTATAATACCAATACCAGAAAAATTTCACAAAGTCAATTTCAATGTCACAGCTAAAATTAATATGCTAATGGTCCCAATAATTTATCACTGACCTACTGAGATTTTGCAATTGTGACAACCCTACACAGCACTCTCGACGAGGATCCCTGGACAGAACGACTCTAACAGTTCAGCTGTGAAGAATGCTGCATGCAAAGCTGCATGCAAATACTTGAATCCTCCTTTGAAATGTGTTTGTGTATCTGCAGGCATAAAGGACAGCACCGGCTCAGAGAGTGATGGCGGCGACTCCAGTAGTTTACGGTCTGACACTGGCAGTGTGTCCTCCAGCTCTGAGATTCAGCCCAAAAAGGTTCGGGGGTTCGGCTTCGGGGACATCTTCAAAGACCAGCCCATCAAGCTCCGCCCACGATCTCTGGACATGGACAGTGAGGGAGAGAAGGTGAGTTTGTCTCTGTATTTTAATGAAGCAAAAGAAAAGTGTATATGCGTTTCTCGGATTTTACGACTGTAATTACAGTCAGACCTTGTCTAGCTTGGTCCCCTGCGTTCACTCTGCCTTCGGCCCCACAGTCTCTCGCTCATTAAAACCTTCCCGTCTTCCTGTCCCACTAAGAGCAGCAAGCATCCCTTTGCTCATTGCCTCCTTTATATTAGTCCCACATATAAAGTCTTTCATTTCTTTTTCAAACATCATTTTGTTGATTTTTTTGGGGTTTGTGTTATTGTGCAAACTTTGTATTTGGTGTGTGTGTGTGTTTCTTTCTGGAGTTCTTGCTCAGAGGTGTGAGACAGTGTGGTTAGGAAGTCAATAGCTATGTGTGAAATAGAAGGTAGCATACTGTGCATACTATTGCTTATGGCTGGGCAATATGAAAAAAAAAAATCTAGATTTTTTTCAGAACGTTTGACCGATTTTCGATTTTTACGTTTTTTAACTAGTCAACTTGAAAATGTCACTACAACATGATTCAAGTAACTTTTTCTTTATTAACCCTCTAATTAAAGAAATTTCTATTTCAAGTGCACCACACATGAATTTGTCAACATGATGTAAATGTTAAACAAATCACTTGTTAAATATCTTTGCAAAAAAGATGCATGAACTACAACTACATCTTGTACAAACTTTTCTTATACATATTATATGATTAGAAATAATACAAGGAAAATGCTAAAAAAAAAAAATCTCAAAAGTCAAGGTAATTCAAATTCAAATCGACTAAAGGTATAACACCAGTAGACTATTATTATTAACTATAAATGTTCTGTAAAAACAATGATCAATGAACAGTCTGTCACCATGATGCAAACATGAAATTTCAGACATACAGTAGTAGTTATTTACAGGTTTTTGGATTGCACTGCTTTTCCATTGTTTTTTCTATGTGAACATGGACACGTTTGACTGTTGCGCTCGCGTCTCTTGCAGACACATGCATGAAATGGCATTCTAAAAATGCGGCGCTCAAGTTAAAAGAAGTTCAACTCCCATATTTCTGCATTTTTCCCTATTCCACTGCCCGCGTCGCATCTTTGTCAACACAAAAGCGCATTCTGTGTGAATGGCACCTTATGTCCTTCACAGAGCGCGTCACACGTGAGCGGTTAAATCACGTGTGCCGACATGCGGTTGGATCATTCTTTTCTCTTTACTGTTAACATTGGCATATTGTCAAAGAGTCTAATTCTAACGTTTGGTAATATTTCTATTCAAAATCGTGATTCCTCGATTTATAAAAAAATAAAATCGTGGCAAAACATTAAATTCGAATTAATCTATAAAATCTGAAAATCGCCCAACCCTACTATGGCTACATTCACACTATCAGTTTTTGGGATTGACAACCGCATTTACTTACAGGTGTGAGCCTCGAAATGTCACGTTCACACAGCAACTTACAGTAGCTTCTAGGATACTGTCTGTATGAACGTGCAACGAGAGTCAAGCCCGTATTCCTTACCAGTTACCATAGCGACAGTGACCAAAGTAATATTAAAGATGGCGACATCCATTAAACTGATGTCGCCATCAGAACTTGTCGTGTCAGAATCTTATAAGTTTCTGACACGACAAGAGTCCAATCGAGGCACAAGTTCCTCCATCAAATCTTCATTAACTGACAGCAGCTTTTATATTTGGGTGGAGTGGCCTATTTCTGCAGTACACAGAATGTACCACATGTGAATTATCTGTATGCATACTTTAAGAATGCACAAAATATTGTTACATTATCGGTTACTGAGTTCTTTAAACTCATATGTATTGCTCAGTTTTGGATATTTAATTATGCATGCTTATTTCCCCTATTTTTACATTTAGATTACCTGCCATCATCTATCACTTAATGCGAATCTTTAAAAACACAAATAATTTATTAACACTGTTAAATGTAATATTTAGCAAATATAAAAATGAATATCAATTTTGCATACTGAACATTATAATGTTGTGGGGCATAAATTCACTTGATTTTAGTTTTACATTTTATTTTTAAATAAATTTTAGTTGCATTTTTAATTAGTTGCATTTTAAACAAGTATTCCTTTCAAAAATTATTTATATAAATATATAAAATAAATATGTTTTGGTTTAAAACAGTGTACACTACCCTCATTATTGTACCCATGATGCAATGTGTTCAACTTGATTTCCTGTGATAATGAATACAGGCATCTTTTTTTACTCTTTATTTTCTTAAATTGCCAAAAATTAACAAAAGTGCAAAATAGTCATATTTATGTAAATTAAACATGCAAACTGATGAATTCATGTGAGAACAATGTGACTTAATACTCTTTAAATATGTTTATAGTTGCATTTTGTTATTTAAAGAAATAGTTGGCAGTATGCAGTAGGCAAGTAATCCATTTTAAATATAACATTTGTGCTTGTGTGTGTGTGTGTGTGTGTGTGTGTGTGTGTGTGTGTACACGAAGATCGCACACAAATAGCTCATCTGGTACTCTCGGTCACTTAGAAAGGAAGTCATTATCAAAGAGGTTTTTATTGAACGTCTTCCGCACTTTGTGTCTCTCAGCCTCACTTTGTTTATTCCGAAAGAAAAGGAAATCTCTCTAGATTGTCTCTGGATATCTAGTATTATATATTCCAGTGCTTAACTCTTCCACCTGTTGCATACAGAGACAATTTTCTGCTTTGCAAGGCAAGTAATCAATGGAATATGGAAATCCAGTGTCGCTTACAAGCTGTAGGTTTACCCATATACAAATTTACCACTCCCTGACACGGCTCTCTTTCCATATCCACCCCTCTCCTCCTCTCTCTCTCTGAGTGGTTTCCTGACTTCAGGGCTGTTTTAAAGCAGAAGTAGGGCTTGTAAGACTGTAAGAGACTGTCATGACTCAAGGGGGAGTGAACCGCAGTTAGACTGAAAGCTTGTTGGAGGTTCCTGTTGCAGGCAGGACTTGCGCACGCAGATGTAGGTATCTACACCAGCCATTTCTGAAGGATTGTTTTGTCATTTTGCGAAAAGGTAAATATGAAATGAGCTATTTTTATCAGCATCTCTCTCTTGATCTATTCATCTTTCTATGTTAATGATGTGAAACTGTGGCTAGAAGTGAGCTGTTAAATACGACGACCGAGATGTGTTTTGTTTCATGTGGCGGTAATTTGGGCTTCGAGACAGGGCATTATGGGTGTTCTGGGCATGGAAGTCACCGTAGGGACTTCACAGAGATGACATGAGGCCTTTGAGAACAGCAGTGCAGCAAGATGTTTTAATGATGTTCCTATTATGTCGTTTAAACATTTGGCTGCCACATGGTGCTTGTTAGACCGACTCCATCATGACTGCTCTAAATGAGAGGAAAAGGAAGAGAGGGAGAAGGAGGAAGAGTTTTTTTCTCTCTCACCGAACACAGCAAATGTGTGTGTGTGTGTTAAGACCACATTGGGAGTGCAGGATGTTAAAGAGCTTGTTGTGTGTCGGGTTGGATTGATTCCCTGCCATATTTGTGGAAGGACTGTGGCTCCCCTGCCGGAAAGAGGCCAGATAAACAGAGCCAAATGTTTAATGTTTGAATTCACTGGGCCCCTGAAAGCTTTTTATGGCCACAGAAATGCACAGCATCTTTTAACTAATACTATAAATGATTGCAGATTATTATCAAATAAATGCATCAGCTTTTGCAAGACTGTTGGAGGAAATAGTGCCGCCCTCATCAGGGTTGGGGTCAATGTTCCTAGTTACCTTCAATGATGACCATTAACTTATCAACAGCATTATTATTTTTAATATGAATTGAAATTTATATGAAATTACTTTTTAATATATTTATGTTTATAATTTAAACATTTTTAGAAATGTATAAAATATATACATTTGTAATGTGTGTGTGTGTGCGTGTGTGTGTGTGATTTTATGAGTAACAAACAAGTATTTATGTTTATTATGGATAACACTTTACAATAAGGTTCATTAGTTAACAACTTTAGTTAACATGAACTAAGAATGAACAATACTTCTACAGCATTTCTTAATCTTAGCTCATGTTAATTTCAACCTTTATTAATGCATTATTAACATCAAAAGTTGTGCTTGTTAACATTAGTTAATGCACTGTGAATTAACATGAACTAACAATGAACGACTGTATTTTCATTAACTGACATTAACAAAGATTAATAAATACTGTAATAAATGTATTGTTCATTGTTTGTTCATGTTAGTTAATACATTAACTAGCATTAACTAATGGAACCTTATTGTAAAGTGTTACATATGTATGATATAAATGTCTGATATAAATATAAATTATGGATGATATAAATGTATGTTTTTATATTTCTTTTACACTACTGTTCAAAAGTTTAAGGTCAGTAAGATCTTTTTTTTAAATAAATGTATACTTTTATTTAGTAAGGATGCATGCAATTTATCAAAAGTGAAAGTAAAGACATTTAAAACATTACAAAAGATTTCTGTTTCAAATAAATACTGCTCTATTGAACTTTCTATTCACCAAAGAATCTATTCTGTTCCACAAAAATATGAAGTTGAACTATTTTCAACATTGATAATAAGAAATGTTTTTTGAGCAGCAAATCAGCATATTAGAATGATTTCTGAAGGATCATGTGACAATTAAATGATGCTGAAAATTCAGATTTGCATTCAAGGAATAAATTACATTTTTAAATATATTACGATAAAAAAACAGTTCTTTTAAATTGTAATATTTCACAATATTACAAAAAAAAAAATTATATTACCTTGTGTATTTTTTATCTTACCGACCCTAAACTTTGAACGTTAGCGTTTATTTATTTATTTATTTAGTCATTTAGCGTTTATAAATTATTACAGTATTTAATATAAGTATTTGATTCTCCTCAGCCTCCAATGGTGAAGAAAGTCACTCTAGCTGTTGCCCAGGAAACCATGAAGGCGGAACCTGAGAACAAGGCCAAAGGTAACAGGATTAGATCACACCTGTGCTGTGGATTATTTAAATGCTCAAGTTGTTTATGTACTCAAATTGTATGCAAATACAACATAATTGTTTCTTGATGTGACTTGTGACTGTGAAAATTCAAATTACAGCAAAGGAGCTTTGCAAAGTAATTTTCCCGTACGAAGCTCAGAACGATGATGAGCTGTCAGTCAAAGAGGGAGATATCGTAACGGTTATCAATAAGGTGAGTTTGGTGAATACACCTCAAAATTGTGCAAAAAATCAATAAAGTGAGCTAATAAATAACTATATTTTATTAATTTTTTTTGGTCCAAAATTCCTCTCCAGATAACTTAACAGTATATTATACATCAAATATTCTAATTGGTGTTTGGCCTCTTTAGAACACAAATAGACTAATATGTGTTTTCGCTGTGTGTAGGACTGTGCAGATACTGGTTGGTGGCTTGGAGAGCTGAACGGCAAACAGGGAGTGTTTCCAGACAACTTTGTGAAGTTATTAATTCCTGAGGTAGAAAAAGAGGTGAGATCTTCTTGTTTGTTTCTCACTGACACACTTCAGCTGTTTCCAATGGGGAGCTCCCGTCCTGTATGACAGCGGGCCTCAGTCTCTGAGTGAAGGCAGAGCTGTGGTAAAATACACACACACACACACACACATGCTCCCCTCTGCCCTGTACCTTTGCCTCCCTCTTCACCCTTTGCCTGATGTAGCAGCATGTCCTTTGATGTTTTAATGCTGTTTGGCCTGAAGGGATTGTGTTTTTAAAAGGACAAATGTGTATGAATCCATGTGGGTGTTTTAATAGGTGTACTGTGTGTTTAAACTGTGTGTGCTTACAGAGACCTAAGAAACCTCCTCCACCTGCAGCACCAACCACTAAACAGATCACAGGTAACAAACTCCTCTTCTTTCCTTTCCTTTCTGCATTTTTTCTTTATTTCTTCTCACTATGTAAGCTTACATGCCCATCTGTGACTGTGTTTCTGCTCGGTTTGTTTACATATGTCGATGTATGAACATGCACAATCAGGTTTAATCACCTGAAAATGACAGCGGGGGTCTTGTTCAAACTGATGCTACCATACTACATGTACCATTTTTGAGTATGACTAGCCAAATGACTTGCTACATATGTTAAAATGTGTAGCATGCAGTCAAAGTATTGTATCCCACAATGCAAAACTCTAGACTTGACCTTCCATTTCCAGTGTGACAAATGGAATCAAGGATTGAATAATCATTTGTTTCTGTCACTAAATTAAACATGCAACAAGGTCATATGAAGTTATATAAATACAATATAGCATTCCAGTTTAAAACAGGTTTTAAAAAATCATTATATTATATTATATTATATTATATTATATTATATTATATTATGATAAATAATCAATAATCAAGTGAATTCTGGCTCTAACTTGTGGAGAACGATAAGTCTATCTGTCTATAAGTCTTATAATATAATATAATATAATATAATATAATACTCAAGCTGCAGCAAACTTTTTTTTTCAAGTTGTAAAACCTGTGATTATATTCTCCAGCATGATTTAAGATGATCCAAAAAATATGAGCAAGAACACCTGATTGTCTGTACTAAGAGTCACTTGATCAGTGTTTTAATTTGTTTAATAAATAAATAAATAATGTATATAATTTAATCAGTGACCTATAAATATAAAATGAAGAAAACCACTGCACTTTTCTGCATTTATATCATGTTTGTTTTAAATTTTTTCAAAATTTCTGGGTTTAAATTGGATTTTGAAACCCAGATGTTCAGTGTGGTACCATACTCAGACCCTATAGGTTTTGACATGTTCCTGTGTCACTTTAACTGAAAGCTTGGCAATGAGTCAGCTGTTCCCTGATGAACCCTCATATTTTGTGTATTGATCCCCAGACAAAAAGACAGAGGCTAAAAGGGTTCCACCAGAACGGCCTGAATCTCTCCCACACAGAGCTGAGGAAAAAGGTAGGTAACGTCTCTCTCATCTGTTTTAATTTGCTTTGGTCAACTCTAATTCTGTGACTTTGACCTTCTACAGCAAAACCTACAGCTCTGTGCTGCCTTTCTCTGAAAGATTTAGATTGGCTTACTGCTTGTGTGTTTTCAAAGACTTCTTGTTACTCTGAAGTAAACACATGTTGGAATAACATTTTCCCTCTCTGTTTTGACAAACCCTCTCTTAGTTTCCTGTAAACAAACTTTTATGACTTTTTATGCCCTTTAATAATGATGAGGATGATTACATGTAGGCGAGGAGTCGAAGCTGGGTGAGATTGCAAAGCCGTCCTTCCCAGCTTCCCTCCCAACGAAGCCTCTCCCCCCAAAGAACAACAACTCATTGAATCGACCATCATCGCTACCACCCAAACGCCCAGACAGACCTGAGAGACCAGCTGTGCCCAATATACCGTCAGTCTCACACACAAACACATGAATCAGCATCAGTAATACTAGATCACGGAACACACACATTTGCAAAGTAACAAGATTCTCAGCCCATTATATACACTTATAAAAAGATATAAAGTATCTATAATAATGGTGTCTTTTTTGAGTGTTCTGGTTGATACAACAATGATTGTGAACTTTATATTGACCCCTAGTGATTTCTCTTCAAAAGTGCATTTTACAGCCATGATTCATTTATTCCCAAGCTAAAAATGACTAATAATAGCAGGGTGATTGAGATAGCAGAGTGTTGTAGTGATGGAGAATTAACTCATAATATGATCACATCATTATACATAAGTCATGATTAAATAAACAGTGATGCATCATGATATCTTATCTAAGTATCAGATGATATCATTAATTTTTATAGATAAATACAGAACAGAATTTATCTGGCACAAAAAAGAAGATCTCAATTAGTGTGACAAACAGACTTTTAACAGATAATAAATAATAAACAACATATTTGACATGACTGAATCTCAAAACAGTGACATAATTTAATTTTGGAATGAATGCATTTAGAATCATCCAAACAACTTCTGTGCAGTGATTCCAGTGAGTAAGTGAATCATTTTGTTTTTGAATGGATTCATTTAGAATCATCTGAACATCATTTGTGTAGTAAATGCCAATGAATCGGTGAATCATTTTGTTTTTGAATGGATTCATTTAGAATCATCTGAACATCATTTGTGTAGTAAAGGCCAATGAATCGGTGAATCATTTTGTTTTTGAATGGATTCATTTAGAATCATCTGAACATCATTTGTGCAGTAAAGGCCAGTGAGTCAGTGAATCATTTTGTTTTCTCAACCGATTCATTTAAAACCATTCAAGAAATTTCTATGCAGTGATTCCAATGAATCAGTTAGTCATTTAGTTTTTTGAATGGGTTAATTTGGAACCGAATTAAACAACTTCTGTGCAATGAATAAGCAAATAATTTAATTTTTCATTGGATTTATTTAGAACCATCAAAACAACTTCTTTGCAGTGATTTTAATGAATCAGTGAATTATTTCGGTTTTGACTAGATTCATTTAAAACCATCTGAATAAACCTATTCACTAGAATGAATCAGACTTTCAGTTCTACATAATAGAAATCCTCTCCATCTCATATCAAATTATTTCTCAGTACATTTGCTCTGTTTTCATGTTTTAATAAAGCTCATTCTGGTTTAAATCTCATTTGTACAGGTGTGACAGTCCGAAGTCTGACGGCAGTGGTGTGGCAGCTGACCGAGGCTCTGCAGACAAATCCGTAGATGTCGGTGAGTCTCTGTCCAGAGCTGCCCTTCAATCCAGAATAACACTGTCATGACTAATAAGACTTATAATAATCCATATCTAATCCGATTACAACAGCTGTCTGTCCATCTCACTTCATTCACTTCCATTCCTGGAGATGTGCGATTACGGTCTACGATTACGTGTTTTTTCTGTGTTCGTGATTCATATGCATGTGATATATATGTGGTCCTGTGTGTTTATGTTTGTATTTGTGTGACGCTCGGCTGAAGATGTAGAAGACTTCGACTCCATCGTCTTATCCACAGAGAAGCTGAACCACCCGACCACGTCACGGCCCCGTGTGACGGACCGACGGCCACGATCGCAGATCTTCACATCTGTGAGTCCACCAGTGTTATATTAGTAGAGATACTATTATTTTTTTTTTTTTTAAAGATTTCATAAT
Source organism: Sinocyclocheilus rhinocerous (assembly GCF_001515625.1). Classification (NCBI taxonomy): domain Eukaryota; kingdom Metazoa; phylum Chordata; class Actinopteri; order Cypriniformes; family Cyprinidae; genus Sinocyclocheilus; species Sinocyclocheilus rhinocerous. Next base: position 532,315 of record NW_015657969.1, on the reverse strand, counting down.
TTTGTTGTATTTCTGGCATTTTTTTATATGTCTATATTAAAAAATTGACATATGTGTTATATGTTTATTATTTTTTATATTAATTAATAAATATTATTATTATTTAAATTATTATTTTATATTATTTATTATTTTAGTTTTAGTTATTTTAGTACATTAAGTTAAACTAAAAGAAAATAAGAAGCATTGCTTTGTCAACAGTTTTTTAAATCTTTATTTCAGTTCATTTTTATTTTATTTCAAGTAACAAAAATGTTTTTTTATGGTTTTAGTTAACTATAATAAACCTACCACAGAACATAAACATGCTGGTTTGTTATTATTTTTAACCGATGAATGTGTCAAGTCAATCACGTTTGGTTGTTTTCACACCTATCGGATGCAATCAGCTGACGACATGTCATATATTTGTGAGCCTTCAGGTGTTCAACGTTAATCCGTCAGATATGATTGTGCTATTTGCTATGTGTGAATGTCACATGGGCTTATCCTGCTTCGCCTGTTGGTGGGTTATCTGGTCATAATCATTTAAATATCTCTCTCCTTCTTAGTCCTCTCTCTCTAGTCCTGACCTCCTGGACTCCCCATCTCCAGAGGAGGAGAGGAGAGACAAGGAGATGGGAAAGGAGGAGCAGGACTCATTCATTCCCAAAACTCTTGACAACTCCAAGAAGATGCCCAAGGCAGTGCCAGTCATAACAGTAAGCCCCGCCCCCTCCCAGTCACCCCACCCCCTGATACCCACCCATCCTTTTGCATGCATATCCCTGTCCTACCACAAGGGAGCGCCCTAGTCAAGCATTGTATGTACAGTGACACAAAAATGTATTACTTTTGGTTACTTAAGTCACACTTTATTTTTAAATATATGTTATATAATGTAAAGGTATTCTTACATTTTAAGTGTAAGTTCAGTTAAGTGTAAGGATAGGTCACCCAAAAATGAAAAGTTTGTCATCTTTTATTCACCCTTGTGTCATTCCAAACTTGTATGACATTCTTTATTCTGTGGAACAAGGAGGAAATTTTAAAAAAAAAAAGCTTTATTTGTCCATACATTAAAAGTCAATGGGGTCCAATAAAGTGCTGCATGTTCGCATGTTTTCAATGTCACCACCATTAAGTTTCCAACAACTCTTTCGATCTTTATTTAAAAAGCATTTTCCCTGAAAGTTTGAGTTAGAATTGTTAAGAGTGTGATTATAAACACAACAAGGCTGTAAAAGCGAACTAGAGTACAGATGAGTTTACCTTGTTCTGCATGATGATGTTTAATGTCCCCAACAACCTCTGTAGTCTCATTTAACCAAAAACCCAATTAAAAAAACCCCATTGACTTTGGGACGATGAAACCAGAAGTGCTCAGGTTTTGGCCTAAAAAATATGTCATCCCTGCAGCACTCTGTTTTGTTTTGGACCCCATTGACTTTCAATGTATGGACAACAGTTCTTCAAAATATATTCTTTTGTGTTCCACAGTACAACAAATGTCATACAGATTTGGAATGATGTGAGGACGACTAAATAATGTTAGAGTTTTAATTTTTGGGTGAACTATCCCTTTAAGTGTCCAAATACTTGCACTGTATATACCCTCATACACAAACACACACAGAGACTGAGGCCCTGTGGAACGGCCTGAAATGGAAGACAAACATCTGAGAGTAAATGTGTTTGATAAGCTCTTGTTCTGATATCTCATGGGGGTTTTCCACAGGCTCCTGAAAAATCATCTTTGCCCCCTAAGCCCAGTGCCCCTCCATCATCGTCTGGGTCCAGTGGGGCTTCTCTCCACCAGGGCAGCGCTGGTCTGCGGCCCCATTCCCCTTCGGTTGATGCCAGAGTGAAGAACGAACAGGGTACCTCCACGCTGGAGGAGCTCAGAGCACAATTACGAGACCTGAAAGGAACTGTGGAGCTCATGAAGAGCCAGCACAAGTATGAACCGGCGGGATGGGGTCGGGACTGTGGGTTAGATGAAAGACAGACAGAGTGAAGTAGTGAAAAATGGAAAAGAAATTGTCAAGAAGTGGTGGAAATTCGATGCGGGAAGAACGAGTTGATTGATTGATGTCTGTGAAATGCGTGTAATTCTCAAATTTGTTTTCTCAGACAAGAAATCAAACAGCTGGTGAGCGAACTGGATGAGGAGAAGAGGATTCGTATATCACTGCAGGTGAGGAGACATTATACTAGTCATAAACGTAGCCCTAACCAGGTGCAACACCATTTTATAGTGATTAAAACAATATGTATTATTATTATTTAAAAAAAGGTATTATAATAAATTTCTTTTTTTTTTCATTTAATATATTTGTTTATCATTTTAACGTTATTTATTGTTTCATTATTTCATGTTAAGATATTAAGACATGCTGAACTTATAACTGTATTTTCTGTTTTCAAATATTTTACTAAATTTTTAGTAAGTAATGTAAGTCATTTAAATTCATCAATTTTGTTCATATTTAAAAAAATAATTCTTACACTACCTTACAAAAACTTACTCTACCATTCAAAAGATTGG
>NW_015657969.1:527234-529445 GCF_001515625.1 Sinocyclocheilus rhinocerous | reverse complement strand
AACTTTCTTTCCCATTCAAAAGATTGGAGTTCTCTTTTTTTTTTTTTTTTTTTGGAAAATAAATAAATAAATACTTTCATTCAGTAAAGGCACATTGCAAGGTTCAAAAGTGACAGTAAAGATGTTTTACTTATTTTTAATTTTTTTACATAGTTTACAAAAATTTTCAAATAAATGCTTTTCTTTTGGTCTTCATTACAGAATCCTGAAAAAAATGTATCTCAGTTTTCACAAAAAAAATTGCAGCACTACTGTTTTAAACATTGATAATAATAATAAAAAAATGTTTCTTGAGCACCAGATCAGCAAATTAGAATGATTTCTGTAGGATCGTGTGACACTGAAGACTGGAGTAATGATGCTGAAAATTCAGCTTTGCATCACAGAAATAAATTACATTTTAAAATATATTAAAATAAAAAAACAGATATTTTAAAATGAAAAAATATTTCATAATATTGTTGCTTTTACTGTATCATTTGATCAAATAAATTTAGTCCTGGCCTCTTGATTCTTGAACATCAAACAATCTTGCTGACATAATGTTAAGTATGTTTTATTTCATTTCTATGTCCTGTGACTGTGTTTAACTGGCCGCATCTTTGTTTTATTGTCTGTTTTAGATGGAAGTGGAGCAGATTAAGAAATCCCTGTCCAAATGAACTCAAGCATGTTGGATGTATCAGATGAAGGATCAGGCTGAGGTTCCACACCACAGCCCAAGTAGACTGTGCCAAAAAAAGAACAATGTATCAGAACAACTGCTTAAAGAAAATAACTGTTTACCCCCCATTCACTTGTACTCTTTCTGCTTTCGTTTTTTTAAGAAGCTTTTTTTGCGTGTTGTGCTCAGCCTGGCCGCTGACTCACAGACCCGTTGCCCGGGTGTGGCCTTACTGTGGGTCATGGGATTAAAGGGTGCCGACGACCCACACCTGGAGACGGGTGATAGCAGTTGCCACGGGGATTAGCTGGTCTCCTGCACAACTGACACAGTTACCCCATCATCACCCTCTCTGGTACTGCCTCTGAACGCTAGTCAGAGAACACATCAAATGAAGGAGAAACCAGTGCGTTAAATACTGTTCACCTTAAGTTCTTTTCTTTTGACTTGGACGCCTTCTGTTATTTTCTTTATATGCAAAGGTGGATTTAATTTCACACTGCTTGCGGTTTCCACAGCAACCCCACATTGAGGCCTTGTTTTTTTGAAGCGTTCCAAACTTTTCTGTCTTTCCTATTTCTTTTACGTTGGTGATGACAATGAGAAAACTTACATTTTGTTTTATTTCTTTGAAATCTTCTATATATACTTTTATATTTTAATGTACTAAATGCAATTGTGTGCAGATTTTATTAAAAAAAAAAACTTCAAAACGTTGTTGCAATGTTTCTTTGTTTATTCTAAATGCCTATGAACCTACTTGATGCCATTCATATAAACACACAAACACAAAGTTAGTTCAATTATTTTTATTATTATTGTTATTACTTGTTCAGTTCTACCAACTTTAAAAATTTATTTTTAATAAACGCATTGTATATATTTAGGAAATTATGTAAGAAAATAACAATCTCACTCAAATGTCTTTAGTTTGTAGAATGAATTATAATATATGCCTTTTGTGTACATAGAAAAAGTCTTAGATCTTTGAGTTCAGCTCATGAAAAATGGGGGCAAAAACAAAAGTGTTGCGTTTATAATTTTGTTCAGTGTATATATATATATATAAATTTAATTTCTGCAGGTTTGGTCCTCCATAATAGATAACCTTAAGGCTAACATATTAATACTAAAAGCCAAAACACTTCAATTTTGATTTCATGGGGACTTTAACTAGATTTATTTATTTATCCTAAATTTCTTAGTATCAACTAGTCCATCATGCTGGTCCTCTTTACTGACCGTCTGAAATGAGAATAACAATAGAAAGCTCATTTCCCTTTCCAGAACATATCAGAAACCTCCATCCAAGCATAAACAGCTGATCTGTGATCAGATTTTAAATTCCTAGAAATGTGTTTGGATAGGGGTTACTGTTATGAAACATTTTAAAGGTCATGTATATGTGAGATGTTTTATGTGAAGGTCATTTTAAGTTCAGCTCCTAGACAGGGTAAGATCATACACCTCAAGCAGCTCAGATACACACAAACATTCAATCCTCCCTCAGAAGTACACAACATCTGCATGTAGTGTGCATATGGACC
>NW_015657969.1:523130-527129 GCF_001515625.1 Sinocyclocheilus rhinocerous | reverse complement strand
CGTTATAGACTAAATGTGAATTTGCATTAATTCAGGCCACTCACAAAAAACAGATTTAGTATTCATCAAAATGAATTAAAACAGTGAAATGCAAACTCAGAATATGACGCAAACCTGCAATAATTAAATGTTAAATAACACAAATGTATCTAATCCCATTTTATTAACCAATGTCTTTGCTGCTGACCTTTGATGATCCAGTTCAACCATACTAATAAGCAAAAATTAGATAAACTAACAATTGTGCTTCATTGATTTTTTTATTGCTGAAGAGTGTTGAACCTTCTTCTCCTGTGTTCTACTGTACAGACGTGAATTTACTTTTCCTTCAGCCTGAGGTTTATTCATTACACTTTTTGGCGTGAAAGGGCTTTTACATTTGCTATAAATAGAACTTCTTATATTAAAAACAATCAAGCCCTGCTCATATTTAAAAAGTAACGCGAAAGTAACGCAAAAGTGTAATGTAACGCATTACTTTCCATAAAAAGTAACTAAGTAACGTAATTAGTTACTTTTTTTATGGAGTAACGCAATATTGTAATGCATTACTTTTAAAAGTAACTTTCCCCAACACTGTTCATAATCCTGTGAAACTTTTTTGGTTGTTATATATTCTCTCTGAGTTTCCATGTTCCCTTATGAAAATTAGCCATGGTAATGAATAAAACCAAAAATCATGGTTCTTGTAGCCATGGATGGTAACCACAAATTAACCATGGTTTTGTTACTTCAAATAGTTTACAAAAAAAGTATTAAGATAATATTTGTTGTGGTTATAAAATCAGACCTAAGCCAACAACAGCCTTTAAAATTATTTAAAATTATATAAAACAATGAGGCAATAATGATTGGTTAATTAATAATTATATGGTTTCATTGAATAACACTGTTAAAATATATAATGTAGGCTAATACAAAATAAACTATTTATGTACATTACATATTATTACAAATGCCTGTAAAGGGATCTGCTGTTACACTTACAGGACGATCAAGTCTTTTAATATTAACCAAACATTTAGGCTAATTCAAATAATCACTCAATCTTTCATTTTTGGCCACCTTTTTGCGATAGAAGTGCTACAGCCTCTATATTTTCTTCAACAAAAACATGTGGACATCACAACCCTTACAAAAATTAACCATGGTTTTATCGTAGTAAAACTGCTTAGTTTTCTTTTGCATGATTTCTGAATGCTTGAGACTATAAAATCAATCAGACAACTTAATAAAATAATAACCATTGGTAACTGTCTAGAGCTACAACTGTAATTTGTAAATAATACAATTTAATTACAATTTATTTATTTATTTACTTTTATATTTTATTAAAGTTATATTTTGACCCCTATAGTAGATGTTTTTTTTTTTACATCCATAATATTTGGGGGAGGGGGCACAACAATACAATTCTGCTTAGGGCACTCATTTGGCCAGCAGCGGCCCTGCCACGAAGCCTCGCAAGGTATATACTACTAGTCCAAGATATATTTTGGACTAGTCTAGTTCCGATTCTTGTCTAATCTGAAATTAAACGAAAATTACAGTTAAGTAAACCAGTTTGGCGAGCTGGAGTCCTGGACCTGACGTAACTCTGTTTGCCATGCGCGTATCAACACGGATATGTTTTATATTTAGACATCTGCTCCAGATGATTTAATAGTGACTGTACTTGCAGTAACAGCCGCGAGCTGTTACTTGCGCTCTAGATTTGCGCAGTTTTTGCCTCGCTTGTGAAATATACCCACGCCTGAACGGAAGGACACACGTTTGAGGAAATAATCGGATGGTGCATTTTGCAGAAAGGGCAGGAGGAATGACTTCCTCAAATAGGATGGTAACGCGTGTCTTTGGAGACACAGCGCGCGCGGTGCGCCTCAAGTTTGTCTGACTTTCTGCACTGAATACACAAATCGTATCGTGTAATTGCATAACCGCTGGCGCAAACGAGATAAAACTGGACCACATTGTAATATGTAGTGATGCGCGCTGCTTTAATGAATCGCAAGACGCTGGACGTCACAGCCACGCACCTCTCCGTGCCACAGGTGCGCACTAAACTTTGGTTATTCATTATTGATTAACGGCGGAAAGAAAAGGAGGAACGCGCAGAGGGACAAAACAATTACTCGCACTATGGAGATCATGTCCAATCAACCTACAGCAGAGGCGGGTGGCGACCACAACGCTGCGGCTTCCATGTCTGCAGGCGTGGAGAGGGCTGATGTGACCAGCCCGAGTCCGGTGACCAAACAGAGGTCCCTACGGGCGGTTTATGTGCTGAATGATGGACTGAAGGCAGTGGCCGCGAACAGCCCGGAATCCGGGGCGCTCCAGTGTCTCCAACGCGCCTGCGACGCGGAAAGTGCCATATTAACCACAGTAACTTTCGGACGATTAGATTTTGGGGAGACAACAGTGCTTGATACATTTTATGACGCAGGTAAGTTAACACTGCAAGTACGCGAGAATAATTCCTGCAGCCCCTCAATACTACATTCTGGATGTCTCCCTAAACTGGCACTCCCAGTACAGGTCAAGTACAGGTCATCAGAATGGACTGATTGAAGTTGAATCAGGTGTGTTGGATTAAGGAAACATCCAAAATGAGTAGTTTTTGGGGGCCTCCAGATCAGGGTTTCCACAAAGCAGCCAGTTCTGCAGGATGTAGAAGAATAGAAACTCATTGGCACATACCATTATAGATTTAGAGCTTGAGTGTGTTATTGAATTAATAATACTTAATAATACTTTATTGTTTCTTCCATATGCAAGAAATGTAAGTAATAGTGAAAAAATTTAAATTAAAATGAAATGTAAATGAAGAGTAAATAGTATTATCATGCAAAAAAAGTGTGTGTGTAAAATCATACATTTTTAAAAATTATAAATAAATAAAGGATCAAAAACAAGAAAAAGCAACAATATATATATTTTCCTTATGCATTATACAAAAGTACATTATACAAAAATACTTTAAATAGATAGTATTGTACTTCAGAAAACGAATATTTTTATCTAAACATACTTATGCAAGCAATGTAAATTGTTAGGGTTAGGGGTCATCGGCCTTTCCCGTGGAAGGGTGTTATTGGAGTCATGACAATCTCTGCCTCCAGCACATTCCTTTCCTGGAATTTACTCGCCAGGTCTAGTATGAAGTCTCTCTCTCGCAGGTGTGGCTGCACACATTACTCTGGGTGATCAAAACACTCTTACATCTGAGCTTTGGGAGGGTGAAAAGGGCAACGTTTTAAAAGTTTGATCCTGTGCATTTTTGTGCATGCAGAATGTAGCTCACGTGCAGCACTTTTTCTGGGGAAAGAACTCTAGAGGACCATAAAAAGTGCATTTTAGAGCTGAAACTTTGTATCCCTGTTTTTCAAAACAGAAGTGAACAAAACAGTTTTAAATATCCTCCCTATATAGCATTCTACAGATCAATTTCTTGTAATTGTATCACCCCCATCACCCTTTTCCTAATAAGACTGAGTCATGCATCAGCTCCTGGTTGGTTACATCAAGTCTGGTCTTGTATTTTGCTGCTTACACTGTTGCATGGCTTTCAAACACATTTTCAGATGTTTGCATAGTTTCCATAGAATAAGCACAGATTGTGTTTGACTGGAAAAGAACAAATATAGCCATATGCAGTAGAACAAATATGCCCTTAGGACTACTTTAAAGGGGTCATATGATGCTATTTCAATTTTTCCTTTCTCTTTGGAGTGTTACAAGCTCTTGGTGCATAACGAAGATCTGTAAAGTTGCAAAGACTAAAGTCTCAAATCCAAAGAGATATTCTTTATAAAAGTTAAGAGTCAGCCACGCCTACCTAAAACAGCTAGTTCTAACACGCCCCCACATACCTACGTCACTATCTGGGAAGATTTGCATAACGCCGCCCAAATGTTCACGCAAAGAAAGAAGGCGTAACTTTTATTCTGTATTGTTGCTGCTGCCATGTCGTGAAGGTGCTGTGTGTTTCGTTGTGAA
>NW_015657969.1:508924-522779 GCF_001515625.1 Sinocyclocheilus rhinocerous | reverse complement strand
ATTCATTCCTAGACAAAAAATATATTTTATTCATTTAAAATAAAATAAAAATTACTTAAATATTTTTCCCCTTTAAAGACATCTAAGAAGCTTTGTCTAATTTGTCTTATTATTGTCTTATTCAGCATATTTCTAGAAACAAATCATTTTTTTTATTTGTTTAAAATGCCCCTTTAAAGATGTCAATAAAAAGACACTTTGTTATTTAGCATTTTTCTGGGGTATTTAAAAAAAAAATCTAATAGAGCTTATGAATTACATATTCTTCTCATAACTTTTTCTAAGTGCCGCCACACAAACACTAGGAAGGATTGGTGGGAGGTTATACCTTCAGGCCTAAAGGCTGTTACACTCACATTTGGGATTTTTGTCATCTGAACAAAGAGGCGGCCCACTACCAGGTCCTGACCTGCTATTCTCAGTTTAGGAAGGGGTTTATCTTTTCTGGGCACTGGACAGTAGAGCTGCCAGAACAACACAGTCTGTATTCAAGCTAAGGCATGCAGTCAGTCCACACGTTTCCACAGAGACATCGGAAGGCATGTGTTCTAGCATACTGAGATGATAACAGTCACGCATGGGGAGAAGTGTCATGCGATCTGTTTGTGTATTTGTTAATGTTCTGTGATGCTGCTGTTGTTTCAGTCAGGGTTCATTCACTGCATCACACGGCCATCAGTCATGGAATAAAATGTAAATAAATGGCATGATGGCAAAACTTTCCCAGGTGCTGTGGACATGTGAAATAAAGTAATATACATGCATTTTTGGAGAGTTGTTTTGTAATTTTTTCTTTTCTTTTTTCTTGCATAGGACATGGTGGCACAAAAAAACACAGTAAGTATCAAAACACTCTTTGCAAGTCTGGTAATCTGATGAGGTTTGTGGACAGGCTGGCATTCATTGTTGGTGTGCCAAGAGCTCTGTGTATGGGACTATTTTTGGAGCTCTTATGACATACGTGTACTTGCTCTTCTGTGTCAGTGTATATCCAGGACTTTACACAGTGAGCATATCATTTCCTGAACTCTTTTCTTTATGGACATACACTAATCTGTGAGTGGACACGAGGTTCTGGTGGCTCATTGTGTCCCAGTCGGAAGACTATTGCTGATTCAGATGAACTCATAAGGGCTGTCAAGATGTCATGGCACTTGTGTGTTTGTGGGTGTTGGTGGTTTTGATAAAGGAGAGTGTCGTTGAGTGCAAGTCTTTAAATAAACCTCTTATATTGAATGGCTGCTGAGAAGAAGCTGACCTTGACAGCATTTAATAACTCTGTTACATTGTATAACATTTATAAATATGATTCATTGAAATGGCCCAGAAACAAGCAAAAGATGGATCTGTGTTAACTTCTTATCATTAGTTATGTGAACAGAAGGGAAATTCTGTGTTTGCCCTTATTCTACATTTTCAGCCTTAGAGTGCCCCTATTATGCCTTTCATGCAGTGTGTAATGTAACTGTGTGAGAATGTAAGTGATCTGCAAAGTTGTAAAGCCGAAAGTGCACGATAAATAAAGTTATTGTCTCCCTAAAGAAAGAATCGACAGCCGAAATGAGTCATCAATAATTTGAATCCCACTTCCGTGACGGCTACACGTCACGGGGTAACACATTCGCATAATGCCCTCCTATGTTCTACATTGGCCAGCCGCGAACAACTTGCCCCCGCCCTTAAACACTGTAGCTTTGTGTGGTAAACATCATGTCAAGAAGATGCGCTGTCCTACGCTGTGAAAGTTGTATTTTCACTTTTGAAAGATGAGGCTGCAAGAGTCAGTGGTTAAAATGTATTTTTTCACTGTACCACAGCTGTACAACCTCAATCTATTTTGTGTTCCCGTCATTTTACTGACGACTGCTTCTCTAATCTCGGGGAGTTTAGCGCAGGATTCACAAAACGCATGCTCTTGAAAGATGGTTCAGTACACAGTTTATTTGGAGCAGCTGGCTCCACTGAATCCCAACCTGTAAGTATGATAAATAATGGATGTTTATATTTTCTATTGAGTGATCAAAATACAGAAGTATGGCAATGGGTGTATCGTTTCCGACACGTGCTGTATGCGGTAGACCAATCACAACTGACTGAGCCATCTGACCAATCAGAGCAGGCTTATGAAAAGGAGGGGTTTAGAGAGACTGAATCTTAGAACTGCTTTTTGAACGTTTGAGAATTGTTGGAAAATGAGGTGGTATTAAATGTATATTTTGAGAAAACTAAAGCAGGTTTTTTTTTTTTACCTTGCATGCATGTAAACCTATTGTTGGAGACCCCCAAAACAATATTAGGAACCTTAAAAATGGCAAAATAGGGCCACTTTAAGGAATAGTTTACCCAAAAATTCTGTCATTGTTCACTCAATCTCATATTCCAAACTCGATACAACTTTCTTTGTTTTGCGGGTCACTGTTTTTCATGCAGTTACAATGGGTATTGAATATTTTACAAGCTTCAAAAAGCATGCAAAAGGACCATTTAGCACTATTTTCAAAGTCTTCTGGCGTCATATGATAGCTTTGTGTGAGGAACAGGGTAAAATTTAATTCTGTATCTGTGATAATATAAACTTCTAATGAGCTGTTGACCATTGTCAGTTTATGAATGATCCATTCAGACCAATGAATCAACCACTTGACTCAAAAGAATGATTATTTTAGGAATCACTACTTCTCTCATGAACACCAAGGAAAACTAGGGCGAATGTCAAGGATTTCAGTGAAATATTATTAATTATTGCTTAAATATATGTTTGTTCCACACACCAATGTGGTTTAGTAGTATTTACATACTATAGTAATTATTAATTATTTTTATTTATTTTTTTTAAATTTAATTTCACTTGAAGTTTTAGTAATTGTTATATGCTTTTGTCATTTTAAATTACGTTTGTTTTAGTAATTTTAATTACAGTTTGTTGGCAATGCAATTTTTCTAATTTCGTTTGTTTAATATTTTTCATGTAATATTTTATTTTTGATTTGTGCATCTCCTTGGCTTACTCATTCATCTGTAATTTCTTGTTTCCATTAATACTCTATAGTCTGTATATTCTTTATCTGTCATTCTCTTTTTCTCGTTTCCTTTCAGTTCCCTTCACTGTTTGCTCTCCTTTTCTTTCTTTCTCTCTTTTTTTGTCTGTTACCTGGAGTAGGCTGCAAGGCCAGTTAAAATAGGATTCCCATGGGTCCAGTTGCCTCCCGAGTACAGGGGCTCCGGCCTAAGAAACAAAGTAGGTGCTGTGAGCATTCTAGTGCATGCTGGGAAAATCCCATATGCATGTATCAGAATGAGAGGGACCAATGATGTCTGTTACTATCTGACTCACTTCCTTTCAGTCTGGCTGACATGTCAAGGAATTAAGAGCTCTGAATCAAAGTCAGTGAGTTATTTATTGCTGAGAAACTTGGTTACATTTAAATGATTAATCATTACTCTTAAGTGGATCCAAAGACTTTAGGTGCCTGCATAACAAAATCACAGATTTCTATAATATGTACAGCTGATTTTAATGATCTCATTCATTTTTTTGTAGGATTCTGCACATCCTCTATATGTATATGTAAAATAACAGTAAAGAAATAAAATACTGTATATACTTCATACATATATTTTAATTTTTTTAACAGTTTTTTTTTTCTTTTTCGGACCACTTAGCAGCCTCTGGTGGCCCCTTGGACCCCCGTTTGAAAACCATCATGCTTTAGCTGAGAGTCTAAGGATTTGCTCAGTATTTATTATCAGACCACATGCCTGACTATTTAAATAGTCTTAAAGTGTATGATGACTGTTTGATTTGAGAGACTTGGCTTTAGATGACCCCTTACATTTGAGGTGTTGTTGTGGCAGAGTGCTAAGATGTGCTTTGGCCCCCTCCTCCGTTTTGCTCTGGAATTCTAGGACAGTACACGATCACAAAGGTGTTAACAAGATTTCCTCTGCGCTTCGAATTTCTTGGCTGCCAGCTGCTGAGTACATGATCACTAACACACAGACAGTCTGTACTTTTACACAGTGTTGCAGACAGTCATGAATTATATGACATGACTGAGAATAGGTCTATATTACATTTTTAATGCACAAATTTAGAATTTGTTTATCTTTTTTAGGCCTCCAGCGGGAACTACTATTTCATCCCCTACTTGATGATGCCCAACAACGAGTACTTGTGCTGTGAGAACGTGGCCCAGCGTAGAGCATCGGAGTACATGCAACCCAACTGGGACAACCTTCTTGGACCTCTGTGCGTCCCATTGGTTGACCGCTTCGTCAGCTTGCTCAAAGACATTCATGTCACGTCTTGGTAAGTTTTGGCAGGATGCCCATTCTCAGATGATCCTTTACAGAGTTACGTAATGGTGTCACATTTAGCTAAACATAAATCAAGCAATCGTCTTCCAATTTGTGACTGATAAACAATATTACATAAATAATTATAATAAATTACTTTTTTACATAACAAAAAAAATTCAATTTGCAGTGGAATTCTGTGTCTTGTGTTCAACATTGCATCATGGATCTAAATTAGGTGTCAAATGATCCTCAAGAAACACATCTTCTTGTCCCTGGTGTGAAGAAATGGGACTCAACCCAAACTGGATGTAGCGCTCATATTATATCTTCAAAACAGACATGCACATGTGCACGCAAGATTTATTAGGAACTCCATAGCTTCTAAAAAGTGTCGGGGTGTCCTTTCACCTGGAGCTCAGATATCAGAAGTATAGAACATCCCTGCAGATCGCAGTGCCAAGATTTTCACATCCTGTGTAGCCAGATTTGGACTATTAGTATGAAGTCTGACCCACTTTGCAGCTGTCCAAGAACATATGAAGTGACCAACCACAATTCATTTTGTTGCTGCATGATGTTTAAATGCATCGGATGGTCAGTGAATTTCGGTGGTCTGTGAGCGTCCCATCTGAAGGTGAGAGTACGTATGAATTTATCCGTGAAAACTAAATCCCATGCTATCTTCTGTTGTATCTTCTTTCTCCCTGACAGTGCTTCATACAAAGACACCCTACTGAACGACATCCGAAAAGCTCGAGATAAATACCAGGGTGAGGAGCTGGCCAAGGAGCTTTCCCGTATCAAACTCCGCATCGACAACACTGAGGTTTTGACTCAGGACATTGTTATGAACCTGCTTTTCTCCTACAGAGATATACAGGTATATAGTATAAACCAAGCACATCTAAACATTAAAAAACTTTACTGGTAGTTTTAATGGTCTTTGGTGTGTGTTTTCAGGACTATGATGCTATGGTTAAATTGGTACAGACCATTGAGATGTTGCCCACCTGTGACTTGGCCAACCAGCCCATGATTCAGTTCCACTATGCTTTTGCGCTCAATAGGTGACCACAAATCTACATTGTGTGGTATATTCTCCTATTCATATGCTTGGCAAACAGACATTTATCTTTTACAGCCCTTTGATATCAGGAACAAATGCATTTATGTTTGCGTGTGTGCGAAAACAGGCGAAATAGCCCTGGAGATCGAGAGCAGGCATTGCGTGTGATGTTGCAGGTTCTTCAGTCATGTGATCACCCCGCACCTGACATGTTCTGCTTGTGTGGCCGCATCTATAAGGACATCTTCCTCGACTCTGACTGCAAGGACACCAAGAACAGGGACAACGCCATCCAGTGGTGAGGGAGTTAAATTAGCTTGAAGTGCACTGTTTCAATGTGTTTAACAATGATTTGTTTGTTTTTTTGTTTTTTATGAATGAATCCCTTGTATTGGGCTCTGTTGACTTGAACCAGAAACAAGAAGCTGCATTAAATGTGATTGAAAACACCCAAAACACCCTAGCAACCACATTAAATGCATTAAAAACATCCAGTAACTGCATCAAATGTGTGAAAAACACCCAAGTAGTCACATTATATATACTAAAAAACCAGAATACCCTAGCATCTACTTTAAATACACTAAAAACACCCAGAACACCCTGGCAACAACATTTAAATGTGTTAAAAACACTCAGAACACACCAGAAGCTGCATTGAATGTACTAACATCACTCAAAATGTCCTAGCAGCCACATTAAATATGCTGAAACACCCAAAACAACCAAGCAGTTGCAATAAATTCAACAAAGTCACCTAGAACAGGGGTTCCCAATTTTTTCCATTCCAGGACCCACCTAAACAAGTATAATTTATTTTAAGACCCACCAAAATATTTTTGGGATTAGAAAACAATTGACATTGCTGTAAATTTAATCTAAAGTTTGATATGACAGAAATTGAGTATTTACGAAAAATAATAATTTAATTTGATAGTACAACTTAGGCCTGGGCGATAAAACGGTATCGATATTTATCGACGGTGCACCTTCTTTTTTTAGCTATATCGCCCAGCCCTAGTACAACTGTAAAATTTCACTACTAATATTTACGTTTTAATTTCTTCATTTGCAGACGTTAAAGAGTATATGAAATATGTCCATAAAAACTTGAAACATGCTCACTCCAGTGTCGATATGAAGTGTAATTCTGTAACACATTAAAAGCTCTCATGCTCCTTCCATGTAGGGGAGAGCGGAGCACAACAAAACACTTTTTAACTTTCTCAGTTTGTGTAAATCCACATGGGGTTCAGAGTGCAGTTTTTTCACATTAATTTCACACGTCTAGTACAAATATGAGGTTTTGTTTCATAACTACAGTGTATACTTTTTTCTTTATTTACCCCAAAAGAATGGAAGTGAAATGTGACAACATGCCCCATAGGTGGGGCACACTGTAACATCTGAGGGGCATGTTGTAACATGACCATATGACAGCTTAAAATCTTATCTGATCTAATGAAAAAGGAAAACACAGAGGAAAACATTCCTGAATGAACACAATCCTCCCCTCCCTGCACACAGCTCTCACAGAACAGGAGACAAATAGATGAGCTAAAATGCTTTACATTTCTTGAAATATAAATTTCTGAACAATGAACATTACTCTGTCATTATTCACCGGTTTCTCGTTAAAATTCATGAAAGCATTTAATGTAAATTACACTGCTAATGTCATAGAATAGCACAGATCTAATACTAGCGTGGCACATTGTAACGCAGTGTTGCAACATTTCCCATCTGCGAAACTGGAATTTAAAACTGGTTAGTATCTTACGCTAGTAGAAATTTACTTTTGCTGTGGTTAAATAAATGTTCATGGATGTTTTCAAAAGATTTTTATATTTTGTCACAATTTTTTTATATATTGTTGATATGGCAACTAGTCAATTCCATAAGTTTTGTAATGCTATCATGTGTGGAAATGTTTAAAATCATGTGTGTTACAAATAACCGCGTTAGTTTGTGCCCCGCTCACCCCCTACATGTGAAATGCTTTTTACAGACAGTTTCCTTGTGTTGGTAGGCAACCAAATGCATACGAAGGAACAAAAACAACAGACTCTTTATATCTCTCTAAAAGACAACAGAACTGAGTTGAACAGATGACAGAGATGAATGAACAGACCTGAAACAGTCTTTCGTAACGTTTGAATTTTCCTGTGTAATGCAATCTCATGCAGAATACAGTGCAGTGATTGGAGTGAGTGAGTTTCTTCTCTTTTATAATGCGGACCGAGCCACTTAATGATGAACCAAGTCACTCTAAGACCCTCAGTGTTATTACAACTCGTGTGTGCGTGCTTCAAAACACGCAGCGCATGTTTATTAATTAAATTGTGGTCACTAGGTAATATTGCACTTTCTATTTAATGTTGGTATATTGTGCAGCCCTAGACTAAACTGCTTGTGTGTGTGTGTGTGTGTGTGTGTGTATGTATGTGTGTGTGTATGTGTGTGTGTGTGTGTGTGTGTCATTCAAACACAAATTTAGCTGCAGCCAATTGTCTTTGTGCGACCCACCTTTTCCCACTCCAGGACCCACAGTTTGAAAACCCCTGACATAGAACACTCTAGCAGCTGCATTAAATGTATTAAAATCACCCAGAACACCCTAGCAGCCATATTACATGTATTAAGAACACCTTAAGAACTACTTAAATGTGTTATAATGACACCCAGAACACTCTAGTATCACATTAAAAAAAAGTTATTTTGTATTCATGCATGTGTGTTGTAGGTATAGAAAGGGCTTCGAGTTGCAGCCCACTCTCTATTCTGGCATTAATCTGGCAGTGCTGCTTATAGTGTCCGGGCAGCAGTTTGAGACTTCCATAGAACTCAGGAAGATCGGTGAGGAGGAACACACTTCCTGTTTCCTGTTGCTCTCAGACCATTGACTTAGTTAAGGACACAGGTTGCCCCTTCTCACCCTCTCATTCTCTCTCAGGTGTGAGGTTGAACAGTCTGCTCGGACGTAAAGGCAGTCTGGAGAAGATGAATAACTACTGGGACGTGGGGCAGTTCTTTACTGTCAGCATGCTGGCCAATGACATCCCCAAAGCTGTGCAGGCTTCAGAGAAACTCTTCAAACTTAAACCACCCATATGGTACATATATGGTCCCTATGGTACATATAGAATAAACACTGATGACACTGATGCAGGAAATAGGAATTTGAATCTGGCCACATCCTCTCTCTTCTACTCATGATTTCTTGTCATAGCTCAACTTTTATTGTTAAAATGGCAGCTTAATGCAACTCACATTCATTTCATCTTTCAGGTACCTGCGATCAGTCGTCCAAAACCTTCAGTTGATTCAGCATTTTAAGAAGCAGAGCACTGAGCATTCTCCTCAAAGAGAGAGACTCAACTTCTGGATGGACATTATTGTGGAGGCCACACAAGGAAGCACCAACGGCCTGCGTTTTCCGGTAGTACACCGCCTCACATGTGTGTCTCATCCAGGACCACTCCTGTATTGGCTGAACAGCATTTCATGGACTCATCACTTCTTCTATTATACAGGTGTTGATTCTGGAGCCGACTAAAGTGTACCAGCCCTCGTACGTGTCCATTAACAGTGAAGCTGAAGAGAAGAATGTTTCTATATGGCATGTGTCGCCTGCTGAGACGGTCAGTGGTTTATATGACATCATGTTTGCTGTATAATGTTATTTTGTGGATATTATATAATTTTCCTAACTGATGTGTTCACAGAAGGGAATACATGAGTGGAACTTCACAGCATCATCCATCAAAGGGATTAGGTGAGAGTGAAATTCTTTTCTGAATGTTGTTTCAAGACAAACAAACAATATTAAAGTAGGAACTAGTTCTACTAGTCTTATCTGGCAAAATCGTCAACTTGTGCGATACTGGTATCATTGGATATTTTTTTATTTTTTTAAATCATGTTGGTCGACATTGTATATTTAATTGTGCTCATTCTCCTCTTTTTGCATTTAGATTAATGCTTACTTCAGTGTTGTTACTGAAACTGATTGCAGGGATATAACTAAAGACAGGACAAACTAACAAAAACATAAAAACAACTGCGGAGCACGCCACGGAGGCAGCCATCAGCGTCGGCGCCATCTTATCTATTCTCTATTCTAGTCATATGACCCCTTTAAAACTACAACTTTTAACAATCATTTTCATTCATTAAAATAAATATAAATGAAAATAGAATATAGAATAGAATATAACTATTGCCTTTGCAACTAAGTGAAATAGGATACAAATGAGTTGAAGTACTAAAATTACTAAAACTAACATTGAAATAAAGCTAAATATAAATATTTTAAAATAAAATGAACAAAAAAGACAAACGCACATTCTAAATTCTAAAAGCTGAAAATACAGTATTACAATAAAAGCTAATTCAAAATTATTAATAAATAATATAATAGTATATTAGTAATACTAAAATAACACTGGCCCACTTAAAGTTAATCTTCCAAACCACTAATAACACTATAATAATATTTATTTTTATATAATTATAAGAGTAATGTTTTTTTTTAATATTTAAAAACATATTCCTAGTGTCCTTTATTCCTTTATAGGTAATATAGTATACAATTTTAATATTGGCTATTAATCAGCCATAACGTGAAAATGGCAGAATTTTATTATTAGTGCATCCCTAGTCTTTACCCAGATTCATTTTCATAAAGTGTCAAAACTAGCAGATCCAATGCTACTGCTACCATCTCCCACATTGTTTCAGCAGCAATCCTTCCATTTAAATGTGATTTATTCATGATCCCAGAGATGTGAAATAAATCTTGCATTCTTCCACTCTCTAGCATCTCAAAATTCGATGAGCGCTGCTGCTTTTTGTATGTCCATGACAACTCGGACGACTTCCAGATCTACTTCTCCACAGAGAACCAGTGTGGCAGGTTAGTGTTCCTGAAGTGAATCGATTAGGTTTCAAACTCTGCTACTCATGGAGGTTACTGATGCATGGATGGTTGGTTGTCACTTATTTGAAGGTTCTGCTCCATGGTGAAGGAGTTGATCACAGACGGATCAGGAAATGCTGTCGAGCTGGAGGGGGAGGGAGAAGGAGACACCCTGGAGGTGAGAGCTTCAAAAACTCACCTAAAGTTAGTTTTATTTGAATTTGTGAGATTTGGATACTTAAATCCCGAATCATTCTGCAGTACGAGTACGACTACAATGAGAATGGCGACAGGGTGGTTTTAGGTAGGGGAACTTATGGAGTGGTCTACGCAGGGAGAGACCTGAGTAACCAGGTGCGCATTGCCATCAAAGAGATCCCAGAGAGAGACAGCAGGTGAGATTCTTATGACAATCTGACCAGCAGACCAGCATGAATGTTCACCAGCATACTGAATGTTGTATCAGGCTTCTTACAGGATAGTTTAGCCAAAAATGAAAATTCTGTTATAATTTTACTCACTCTCATGTCTGTATGACTTTCTTTCTTCTGTGGAACATAAAACAAAAAGATATTTTGGAAAATGTCTCAGTTTTTGTTTTTCATACAATAAGTCATTTGGCTACAATGTTGTATGGACACCAACATTCTTCAAAATATCTTTTCTTCTGTTCCAGGTTTGGAACAACATGAGAGTGAGAATTCCTTTTTGGGTGTTCTGTCCCTTTAAAGCAGCAAAACCATTTGTGACCCTGGTCCACAAAACCAGTCTTAAGTCGCTGGGGTATATTTGTAGCAATAGCCAAAAATACATTGTATCATTGTGTCAAAATGATTGATTTTTCTTTCATGCCAAAAATCATTAGGACATTAAGTAAAGATCATGTTCCATGAAGATATTTTGTAAATTTCCTACCATAAATATATCAAAACTAAATTTTTGATTAGTAATATGCATTGCTAAAAACTTTATTTGAACAACTTTAAAGGCGATTTTCTCAATATTTTGATTTTTTTTTGCACCCTCAGATTCCAGATTTTCAAATAGTTGTATCTAAATATTGTCGTATCATAACAAACCATACATCAATGGAAAGCTTATTATAAATCTCAATTTCAAAAAATTTACCCTTATGACTGGTTTTGTGGTCCAGGGTCACATTTTACGTTTGTAATGTAATTCTGCGCGAAACAGGATATTCGTTCAGGTTGCATGTTCGTCATCTATCATAAATGAAAAGTTAAGTAAAAAGGATTAAAATTAATAATTTAATAATGCAATAATTTTGGGAATATATATATATATATATATATATATATACATTTCTAGACCCAAAAACTAGAACAAATGTCAAAAGCACATAACAAAATGACTAAAGCTTAAACTAAAATGAAAATGAAAATATAAAAATAAAAGCAAATTCGAAATATGGATAAATACTATAATAGTATTTAAATAATACTAAAATAACACTGATACATTCAGGTATTCCCAACCACTGCATGAGGAAATAGCCCTCCACAAGTACCTGAAACACAGGAACATTGTTCAGTACCTGGGCTCGGTGTCAGAGGACGGATATATCAAGATCTTCATGGAACAGGTCCCTGGAGGTACATGTGTATTTTCTAATAGAAGAATATCAAGAACGTCTTTTCTACTTTATATTTGATTTGTTCTTCATAGTCATCATATTTCCTCTACAGGAAGTCTGTCAGCATTGTTGCGTTCAAAGTGGGGCCCTCTGAAAGAAGCCACCATAATCTTCTACACTCGGCAGATCTTGGAAGGACTTCGTTATTTGCATGAGAACCAGATTGTTCATCGGGACATCAAGGTAACTGATAAATCTTTTGGATCTATATTTGGATGCCCTCAAAAATGTGAATGTTCATTGACCGATCATCTTTCCACAGGGAGACAATGTCTTAGTCAACACCTACAGTGGCGTGTTGAAAATCTCAGACTTCGGCACGTCCAAGAGGCTGGCTGGAGTCAATCCCTGCACAGAGACGTTCACTGGTATTTGTTTCACTTTCATTGTCTTTTGTTAGTTGCAAGATGCACCCTCCGTGTGACCCTCTCGCTGTTCAATTTGACCCGTGCTGTGTGTCGTCATACATCCTGGTGGTCTTGCCAGGTCAGGGTTTTAGGCTTAGTTAAAGTTCGGTCTATCATTAGCCCCACCAAACAGGATCTAAGGGAGTTTCATTCCTCCCCTTTTAGTGTGTATACCTCCTCCTCCATCCAAACGCTGTCAGGATACATTTATAAAGTGTGTATTAATGCTCTATATAAGGGGTTTACAAAGAGTTTCATGGAAAAAGGTTTAGAGAAAAATAGTGTAAAAAATGTTAAATAAATAATACATTGATTAATCTTTAAAAAATATAGTAAATGAAAAATTAATGAACAGTTATTTGATTAACTAATTTACAAATAAATCATTTGACATATATACACACTACTTTTCAAAAGTCTGGGGTCAGTAAGAGTTTTTAGTGTTCTTGAAAGAAGTCTCATGGCTGCAATTTTTTAAAATAAAAAATACACTAAGAACTGTAATATTGTAAATTATTATTACAATTTAAAATAACTGCATTCTTATTACACAGCTATTTTTAAATGTTTTTGAAAGGAGTCACCAAGGCTGCATTTATTTGATCAAAAATACAGTAAAAAACTGTAAAAGTTATTCCTGTTATGGCAAAGCTGAATTTTCAAGAAACATAGTATTATAAATGTTGGAAAACATTTGTGCTGCTTAATGTTTTTTTTTTTTTTAACTGTGATATATTTCTTTTTAGGATTCTTTTATGAATAGAAAGTTCAAAAGAACAGGTTTTATTGAAAATATTTTTTTCCCTTTTTTTCCTGTCAATTTTAAATAATTTAATGATTTTTTTTTTGTGCTGGAAATGGTTTTTATTTAAAAATATATATTTTTAGAATATTAAAAACCCTTGCCCATATTTAAAAACCCTTGCAAATTGACTAAATTGGCCATACACTGGTGTGGACTGGTTCACCTCTCCAAGGCTTAGATAACTTTTATTTCCTGACACAAAATAGACGGCGTTTCTTCCAGTGCGGCAAGCGATCATGAGTCCTGGTCACTGGTAACATGAGAATGTCTCCTGTGGGTGAGTAATTAGATTAGCATAGTATCTGAGACAGGAGTGTGTTTATGTTTCATTAGTGACTGCTGAAGCATCAGAGCAGGTGCGCTCATCTGTCCTCCCCCTCGCCTTTCACTGTCAACTTCACTGCTGAGCTTCTCTCCTTGATTTATTTTATTTTGTGTAACATCCTGTCATAGCACATTCTTATCTAATGAAGTTTTGCTTTTCCCTTGTAAATCTCTGTCCAGGTACGTTACAGTATATGGCCCCTGAGATCATCGATAAAGGCCCTCGAGGTTACGGGGCACCTGCTGATATCTGGTCCCTGGGCTGCACCATCATAGAGATGGCCACAGGCAAACCTCCTTTCCATGAGCTGGGAGAACCACAGGCTGCCATGTTTAAGGTATAAATATATTTTCTTAAAAATGTAAAAAAAAAAAAATAAGT
>NW_015657969.1:508018-508495 GCF_001515625.1 Sinocyclocheilus rhinocerous | reverse complement strand
AATATATATATATATATATATATATATATATATATATATATATGACTCAGTTTGAAGAAGCTCGTAGAGATCATTTTGTTTTTATAATCTAGTTCTTGCAGAAAATTTGTATTTGGTACAAATACAGAAGATAACCAACCAAGAAAATGATGAGATTTTTTTTATGTATATAGAACTATGTTAATAAAAAAAAGTATTATAAATAAATAATTGTAAAAAAAATCCTATCTTCTGAATAAAATTATGGATCATCGCAGTATTTTTTTAATATACAGGTACAATATGTTTTTATTTGTTGTAAAATATTATATATTGTTCGTATTTTTCAATACACTATTAAAGGGGTCATATGACGTTGCTAAAAAGAACATTATTTTGTGTATTTGGTGTAATGAAATGTGTTTATGCGGTTTAAGGTTCGAAAAACATTATTTTCCACATACTGTACATTATTGTTTCTCCTCTATGCCCCGCCTT
>NW_015657969.1:497851-508008 GCF_001515625.1 Sinocyclocheilus rhinocerous | reverse complement strand
ATCGCGCTGCGTAAACATAAAACCATGTCTGCATTTGTGATCGGAGAAACGGAGAAACATTGTAGGCTACTCTCCAAGGAAACTAGGGGTGCAACAGTTCTCGGTAAAAAAGAACGTGAGCAAATATTAAGCTCTCTGTGAAGTATTGTGTTTGAATGGACAAATTCACTCAAAAATGATGTCAAAATGCCTGTCTTGGTTAGTATCCTAGTAGACATAGTCGGCTGAACGTACAATATTCTTATTTTCTTTATTTTTATTTGACAATATAGTTTTTTCCCTAAGCATAGCACATACCGAACCGTACCGAAACCGTGACTGGCGGCGGCAGCAACAATACTACAGCGAGAATCAAAGTTACGCCTTCTTTCTTTGCGTGAACATTTGGACAGCGTTATGCAAATCTTTCCACATCGTGACATAGACATGTGGGGGCGTGTTAGAACGAGCCGTTTTAGGTAGGCGTGGTTGACTCTTAACTTTTATAAAAAATCTCTCTTTGGATTTGAGACTTTAGTCTTTGCAACTTTACAGATTTTCTTTACGCACCAAGAGCTTGTAACACTCCAAAGAGAAAGGAAAAATTGAAATCACATCATATGACCCTTTTAATCAAAATCATCTCCTCCATTCATTTCTGTTCTCTTTGTACCAGGTGGGCATGTTTAAGATCCATCCAGAGATCCCAGAGTCTCTTTCGTCAGAGGCCAAATCCTTCATTCTTGCATGCTTTGAGCCTGACCCGAATAAACGAGCAACGGGCGGGGACCTGCTCAAGGATCCATTCCTGCGTCAAAACATTAAAGGCAAAAAGAACAAGATCGCTTTCAAACCTTCAGGTAATGTCTCTGACCAAGTCTAACATGCTTTCTGCAGCTGTGATAATAATGAGACCTGGGTTGACCCTTCTGGTCACATCCATGGTGTGTAAGGCATTTTAGGCCTTGTGAGAGCACACAGAACATTTTTTGCAGGCAAACACTCAGAGCTGCCAAACCCCCCCCCTCCCAAACCCATAGCCCAGCATGCCTGCATCTCGCCGCTGTCTGGGATACTCGCAACAGGTCCAAACTGCCCTCAGCTGGCCGGTTACAGTCCAGATTGAACTTACACAAGAGATGAGTAGGAACAACAGGACCTGGGAAAATCAACAATAAGACCTACACTACCGTCACAAATGGTTTCCATCCAGCCGCACATGTCAGCTATCCCGCTGTCCATGAAAAGCATTCTCAGGGTGTGGTGTTTCACACAAACATGCACTCTGCTTTCTCAGAAAACTTTCACGATTTCTCTTTGACATTGTCAGAGGAATGTTAGTGAGTGACAAGCTCTGGTCCAATTTTTAGTGAGCTGCTTACTGCTATCCAAACTGATTGATTTGAAAAACTCTCTACATAGTGAGCAACCTAAATAGCTTTTTACACAGAATCGTACAATAGTTTGATGTTAGCGTGTTGCTAAGCTAATGGCTTGACATTCTAGTAAGCGTAAAAATATACAACCCACACAGATATTTGGTGACATTTTTTATGTATTTGGTTAAACTTTTTAATGACACTGACCTATTTTTATTATTTTTGTTTTCAAATTAAATAGAAGTTATATGTTTGCATTTCCATTTAAAAGTTTGGGGCCAGTAAGGTTTTTTAATGTTTCTGAAAGACGTCTCTGATGCTCACCAAGGCTAAAAATGCAGTAAAAACTGTAATATTGTGAATTTAAAATAACCTTTTTTTATTACATTTTTTTATTTTTTTATTTAATGTATTCCTGTGATGCAAAGCTGAATTTTCAGCATCATTACTCCAGTTTTCAGTGTCACATGATCCTTCTGAAATCATTCTAATATGCTGATTTGCTGCGCAAGAAATGTAATATTGAAACAGTTGTGCTGCCAAATATTTTTGTGAATGCAGTGATAAAACTTTTTACAGGATTATT
Source organism: Sinocyclocheilus rhinocerous (assembly GCF_001515625.1). Taxonomy (NCBI): domain Eukaryota; kingdom Metazoa; phylum Chordata; class Actinopteri; order Cypriniformes; family Cyprinidae; genus Sinocyclocheilus; species Sinocyclocheilus rhinocerous. The sequence continues at coordinate 506,064 of NW_015657969.1, read as the reverse complement.
TGATGAATAGAAAGTCTAAAAGAACAGCATTTGTTTGAAATATAAATCTTTTGTAACATTTTAAATGCATTTACGGTCACTTTAGATTAATTTAATGCATTTTTGCTGAATAAAAGTATTAATTTCTTTTTTTTTAAATCTTACTGACCCTAAACTTTTGAACAGTAGTTTATAATCAACATTCAAGTCTCCTTTTAGGTTCAGATATAATTTGGAACAGCGTTTGTATCTGGAAATACACATGTGATGCCTCCAGAGACAACTCACTAGGATTTGGAGCAAAGAAATAGCTTTATAGGCCTGGTGTATTCCCAGTTTTGTTCATTAGACATTATAGTACAGGCTAAATATTAATAAATCAATATCTCCTTCTTCCTTAATGCCATCCAATCGGCTGCTTTGGCTTGGATTCTCTGTGTAACAGTGTGGCAAGGTTTGTATCCACCATCTATGTATCCTTGTGTGTTCTTGAGGATCATAATCTCATAATCATTGGTGTCTTGCTGGTTACTGGTGATGGTGCTGAGTGTGTGCTCCTTGTGTGCTCTCATTGGTTCTTTGTGTCATATCTTTTTCTTCATTCTCTTGATTTTTGATTTGCCTTCTCTTCTCTGTGGTTTACTATTAATTTGGTTCCAGTGTTTTAACTAACTGTGGAAGCTTTTTGGAAGAGTTAAAAAATCTGTAACATTGTGGGTAACACTTTACAATAAGGTTCCATTAGTTAATGTTAGTTGAACAATACATTTGTTTCAGTATTTATTCATCTTTGATAACATTATTTAATAAAACTGTTCATTGCTAGTTCCTGTTAGCTCAGGTCCATTATATGAACAAATACAACTTTTGATTTTAATAATGTATTCTTAAATGTTGAAATTAACATTAATTTAGATTAATTAATGCTTTAAAAGCATTTTTCATTGTTAGTTCATATTCACTGTTGTAGCTGACAAATAATAACAAATCGAATCTTATTGTAAAATGTTACCATATTGTGCTATTATATATTGTGATAGAAATATTTACCCCCGGTTTCACAGACAAGGCCTAAGCCTAGTCCCAGACTAAAATGTAAACCTGAGCTGTGTCAACTGAAAGAAACTTGCACTGACTGATCTTAAAATATATCAGTGCCTTTGTTTTGGCTCAAGATGCACACCAGTAATGTGTTTTCTAAGGCACGTTTATGAAAAATTACTTAAATGTCTTAATTGAACTATGGCCTAATCCTGGTTTAGTCTAAGCCCTGTCGGTGAAACCAGGCCATAGTATATTAAATTAACCCCTTAGCATTCCTGTAAAAATTGCCTAAAACGCGTAAAACACGCAGTGTACTGTGGGTGGTACAGTGGAATGCTAGCAGGTTAAATTAAATTGGGGCTGTCAATTAAAAGGTTTTATTGTTTTAATTAATCCACTTAATTTATCTCATATAACAATATTATCTGATTTAAAAACCCTAATGAAAAAATATTTAAGACATTTATTTATTGTTTCTCACTGAACAGGCATTACAAAATGTGACTTTAGAAGTGAATATATTGTTGGTTTTATTTCCATATCATTCTATTTTTGGCCTATAGGAGGCATGATTTACTGTTCTTTTTTTATAATTAATAACAGAAAATGAACATTTGCATTGGCAGCCCTAATATAATGTTTAATTCTAAAAAATAAAATGTGTAAAATTAATTAAAAATATAACACTTGACTTTTATAAAAAATAAATAAATAAAAAAAAGATATTTCGTGTTCATATTTTTTCAAAGATTTAAACTTCAGGGGGGAAATAAAAGCCAAAAATGCTGTGAAACTTTAGTCTGTCTGAATGATTGTCTTTAAGTGCATATGTGTGTGTAAACACATGACCATGTGTGTTTGTGTTTTCCTCATTTTAGACTACATCCGCAGTGTTTCATTACCAGTACAGCTGCAGATGGAGGCCGCAGGGAGCAGCAGCAGTGAACCAGGCTCTGTGTCTCCCGACTGTGACTCCAAACAAGACGTGTTCTTTGAGAAGAAAAAACGCTCTAGCTCAGAGAACCTCATCAAACCACCCAACTCAAACTTCCTCAGGTGAGCTCAGAAGATGAGCACTAAGGTGAATACAGAGCCCTCATCGAGACTAACAAGGGTCCGCTAACCGGTCCAGACGAGTTTAGGTCACGCAGTGGTCAGCCATAGCTGAACGTGTGTATATGTATGTGCTTATGTGAGCGTTGGATTAGCATCTGGAATGTTAATGACGTGACTGTGTTTACGGAGCTTAAGAATCCGTGGCCGCTTCAGCTCTCAGACCAACAGTAAATCAACTTCCTGGGCATGAAGCGCTGAGGCCTGTCCTGACAGCTAGTCGACTCCTTGGAAACGCTGTTTAATTAACGCGGTGGAATGAGGAGACAGGTGTGCTGGGCCGTGATTTCTGGGCAGGTGTATGTACGTGTGTGTAATGAGATAATGCCTTTTACAGCAGGTACTCTCTGGTTGCTCATAAAATAATCCCATGAAGACTTTACAGACCACTTCTTGACCTCGGTTTCAACGCACACACACCAAATCACAGGGCTGTCACACATTAACCACGTTTCCTCTTTCCTCAAATGAAATCATGTTTTTTAATCACCACTCCAGATTTATTCACTCCTTTCATTTAATATTTGTTTTGTTTTGTTTTTGGTTTTGGTTTGTTTTGTAAAATCCAATCAGAGATTGTGATTTTTTTTTGTTGATAGTGCTGCCTTAAAAAAAAATATATATATAAAAAGGTACATGATACAGTGATGGCATCAGATGATAAAACATGGTACTGAATGACTACTATATTGTATCTGCAGATTTCTACATCAAATAAATGATATTTTTTTAAAATTTGTTCATCAAATAATCCTGAAAAATAACAGCACAACCGTTTTCAACATTGATAAGAAATGTTTCTTGAGCAGCAAATCAGCATATTAGAATTATTTCTGAAGTAACGATGATGAAAATTGATCTTTGCCATCACGGGAATAAATTACATTTTTAAATAATAATATTTAATATATTTATGTATTTATTATATTATTATTTTATATATATATATTTACTATTATTTAATTATATTACTATTTATTTAATTTTATATTTAGAAGTTATATATTAACAGTTATTTTAAATTGTAATGATATTTCACACTATTACTCTTTTTTACTGTATTATTGATTAAATAAATGCCGCCTTGGTGAACATAAGAGACATCTTTCCGAAACATTGAAAAAGTCCTAACGACTCCAAACTTTTGAACAATATTGTATTGTACATAATGTTACATCTGCATGAAGCTATTAAGATTCATATTTTCTTAGTGAATCAGTGTGAAATGTGTGTGATTCAGTGTTCCAGATGAGAGTCCTACAGCAGAAGACCGCAGCTCTCCGGCCTCCTCTGAGAACAGCGACTCTGGCCTCTTCCTGCTGAAGAAAGACAGTGAAAGACGTGCCATACTCTACAAGGTCCTCAATGAGGACCAGGATAAGGTGACGTCCAACCTCATGGAGAACCACATCCAGGTGTGTATCCCTGCGTATCTGATTGTGTGTGTTAGTGGTGTATGGACTGAATCATACAATGAGGATTGTGTCCTTGTCTTTTAGGGTCAGGAGGAGCTGAAGTTGTCAGTGGACCACATTAAACAGATCATCTGCATCTTACGGGACTTTATACGTTGCCCTGAGCGACGTGTCATGGCAATGACTATCTCAAAACTCAAGCTGGACCTGGACTTCGACAGCACATCAATCAACCAGATCCAGCTGGTTCTGTTTGGTTTCCAGGACTCTGTGAGTTGACTGCAGTATACAGTATACAATCTCAGTTTCCTACCCAGGCATGATCCACTATTGATAAAATCCTATTTATGCTGCAATATACATTTTTAAAACCTTAAATACCGATGTTGGACATACAGTACCATTAGTAAGTTTGAGATCAGGAAGATTTTTTTTTTTTAAATAAATGAATACTTTTATTCAGCAAGCACGCAGTAAAGACATTTATAATGTTATAAAAAATTCTTTTTCAAATAAATGCTCCTGTGTTTGGTTTGAGAGTGATGAGATTAAAATTCCTCTTTCATCACTGTTTGTTTCAGGTAAACAAAGTGTTGAGGAACCACCACATTAAACCACACTGGATGTTTGCCATGGACAACATCATCAGACGGGCTGTACAGGCAGCTATTACGATTTTAATTCCAGGTGTGAGTGTGTGTGTGTGTGTGTGTGTGTGTGTGTGAGAGAGAGAGGGAAGGAAAAATAGAAACCAGAGGACTTGTTGTTCTGAGGAACATCAAAGAAAGTGTGTGACTCATTTTGCATCTGTCTCTCTTCTAGAGCTACAGACGCATTTCGGGCCTGCATCGGAAAGTGAGGGTGCAGATAAGGACGCAGATGAAGAGGATGATGGGGACTTTGGATCAGTGGCACGTACGACCCAGGAAGATCAAGCCCTCACGTCTGGAGTCAGCACCCTCAGTTCAGTCATATCCCATGAGGCTCAGCGGCCACAGCACCCGCTGGGAGCCCAGCTTGGACGCCTCAAACAGGAAACCAGCAGGTACACACTATGATTCCTAAAAAAAAAACACTTACCATCATTCTATTTAAGGCAGTTAAATATAAACAGTACACAAAATACGCTTTTGCCACCCCCTCCAATGGTGAGTGAATGGAAAAAAATACTCAAAATATTAGCTAAAAATACTAAATATTTGTTCCCAGTCATGGATCTGTGTTTCACATTATTTACTACAAATATACATGACAGTTCAATATTTTCAAGAATATTTGATAAATAAAAAGTACAAAAGAACAGCATTTACTTTAAACAGAAATGTCTTTGTCACTTTTGATGACACTTGACACTTTTCTGAATAATACAGTAAATTAATACTTAATTTCTCAAAATAAACTTACTGAACTGTAGTGTGTATTTTACTTGTTTTACTTTGTATTTTTGTGGAAAACAGCACAGGTCATTGTTGCTCTTTGCACATTATATACAAGATAAAACAGCCTCCAGTTTTAATTTTAGATTCTGAATGTAGAGCTTAATAGTTTTATGATGTTTTGTCTTTTCTTGTTGGATTTAGTCAGTGAAATGAGATCTTAATGCTTCAGTAGTTTGAGGGAGAGTGTTTCAATGTTATGTCGCCCTCTTCAGGCTGCTTGAAGAACTGGTACAGAAGGAGAGAGAATATCAGCAGGTACTGAGACAAACTCTACAACAGCGGGTACACGACATTGAGCTTATCAGGATCAGACAACAGCCTTCTGCAGGTTAGTTGTGCAACTAAATCACACACATTTATTGATTTAGACTCACTTATAAGCCATTCACTCTGTCTTTATTTACACTGAAATCACATGCATGTCTGTATGCTAAGGTAATAGAGAAAGTGTCAACTCACCTCTTTCTGATTTCCAGTGTCCTGTTCTGACCTTTAGAGTTGTTTGCAACCAGTTTATAGGACAAAAAAAATACAAGTTCTGTTAAAAGAAAACTAGTGAGCTGCCGTAATGTCTGCTACCTACCTACCAACTTTCGAAATGACAGAACCCAATAAGTGACTAATTTCAAATGCGAATGTGAGTCTTGAAATGCTGTCTAGATAGATCTTAGCATCTGTGCTTTAATATTCCTACATCCGTCCTTTGCCCTCAACAGAGATGCCCTCAACCCCCTCTATATTTCACATTGCCGCACATCCCGAGCCTGACAAGAAGCTCACTGATTGGCTGAAGGAGCAGGGTGCCGACTCTGACACCATAGACAAGGTGAAACATATCACACTGAACGCTGTCTATATCGTGTCTTTCCCACGATTAGAAAATGACTCACTTTTTTAAATTTCCATAAATAAAGAAACTGAAGATTCATGCCAAGTTATTGTGGTTTCTGTCTGTGTCTGACAAGTTTGTTGAAGAAGATTTTACGCTCAACGACGTTCTTTGCGATGTTACAAAAGAAGACCTGCGCTGCCTGAGGCTTAGGTGAGGGTTTAATTTGTAAATGTCCAAGTGAGTGATTGATTGTGTATACTCTTCCTTTGCATAATGTGGCCCTAATTTTTTTGCCAGGTGAGCCACTTGAAATTGAATAAATACAATATAATAATATTAAATAAATAACTGGACCTATTATTATTGTTTTCTATAATAATATTAAATATAATAAATAACTGGAACCATTTTGAATAAATGAAATTATATATAATATTTATAATATTATTTGTAATATAAAATATTTCTACTATTTATATACACTACAGTTAAAAAAATTTGGTGTGTTTTTGAAAGAAGTCAAAGTTATACTCACTAAGACTGCATTTATTTGATGAAAAATACAGTAAAAACAGTAATATTATGGAAAATTATTACAATTCAAAGGAACTTTCTATTTTAATGTTTTTTTTAAAGCAGACATTACTCCAGTCTTCAGTGTCACATGATGCAAAACATTTCTTTTTAACATTTTATCAATGTTGAAAACTGTTGTGCTTAAATTTGTGACCTTTTTTTCAGGATTCTTTAATGAATAGAAAGTTTAAAGGAACAACATTTATTTGAAGTCTTTAGTAACATTATATGTTTTTACTCTGACTTTTGATCAGTTTAATGCACCCTTGCTGAATAAAAGTTTTCATTTCTTTCAAAAAAAATCTTACTGACCACAAACCTTTGAATGTTTTTTTTTTTCATTTATTTATTTAAATCTAATCTATTGTAAAATATATTTATAATAAAGGATATTTCAACTTTATATAGACTTATATTGACTTTATATACATTTTATATTCATCATTTATATATGTAAACTACAAAAAAAAAAATGGGCCAAGCCAAATACTGTAGATAAAGTAATTTAGTGCTGGACAGCTTTTCCCTTTGTTTTCTTTAAATGTTTAAGCTGTGTGGGTAAACCTGCACACTAATTTTTACAGGAAGATGAGTCAGTGTTGTTCCACTCAATATTGATGGCTTCAGACTGTTCACGAGTAGCTGAAAAATATTCTCTCAGTTAGTTGGGGTTTAATGAGAGACCAAAAATTCTTTATGGGGTTCAAATCTGGACTCTGACCAGGCCAAAACATGAGCCTGATGGACTTGTTCTCAAGCCACTTCTTGGTTGTCTTTGCAGTGTAGGCAGGAGCATTTTTTCTTGTTGAAAAATAACATCTGATCATTCCTCTTTAGACTAGTTTTCAATTGTGGGAAGCACATTCTTCAGTATTCTTTCATACTCCAAAGCATTACTTGACTTTTCACAGTGAAGCAGCTCACGAGTACCAGCAGCTGAAAAGGCTCCCCACATCATACCACATCTTCCTCCATGCTTCACTGTGGTAGAAATGCATTCATCTTTGTTCTGTCTTTGATGCTTTTCTGAGACCGCAATGGCTTTTTAAGGAATGCATGTGCCAAATTCTTGCAAGTAATTTGTGGTTAAGTCCATTTGAAGCTTAGAGTTTAGCCATTTTCCGGTTTGGCCCATTTTTTTTGGCCCAGAAGTGCACACCTGTAGTTATTCTGCTAGCTTAAGTTGTCTGCAATTAATAAAAAATATTTAATTTATTTCCCACTATAGGGGAGGAGCGCTGTGTCGTATCTGGAAAGCCATTCAGAGACACCGTAATAAAGCGCTTAAAATGACGAGGGAAATTCAGAAGGATGAAAGCAGCGAGAGGTTGCTGTTGACTGACACCTGAGCCAGCATTATAATACATTCACACAAACATCCCTATAATGAGAGACCCTTACTGGCCCAAACCTTGTAATTATGTCATGCTCTGCCCCAGTTGGACAGCTATGACCTAATGTTTTTGTGCTATTTTTAGTATAGGTTTTCAGCCTCTCCATCTCATTTCCATTCGATTTCAATAGGAAAAGCAATGAGGATGTAAACGGCTCTATCTAGGAAAGACTGCACTTTCCGATTTTTTACACTGCCAGGACAAGAGGGGTCATGTGACCCTCTCCAAGTGACTTGGGAATGGGCCTAGGATGGCAGAGCAAAACAGTGTTACCTACTTAACGTAGGACTTCAGATCATGCCATTTTAAATGAGAGAAAATCTATGTTTATATTTGTTTTAGCTTAACAAGTCTGGAAAATGTATTATTCAAAAATAAAACATTATGTATGTTTTTTTTTTTTTTTTGAGGAACTGTATGT
>NW_015657969.1:481676-494471 GCF_001515625.1 Sinocyclocheilus rhinocerous | reverse complement strand
TTTTTGAAAGAAGTCAGAGTTATACTAACTAAGAATGCATTTATTTGATGAAAAATACAGTAAAAACAGTAATATTATGGAAAATTATTACAATTCAAAGGAACTTTCTATTTTAATGTTTTTTTTAAAGCAGACATTACTCCAGTCTTCAGTGTCACATGATGCAAAACATTTCTTTTTAACATTTTATCAATGTTGAAAACTGTTGTGCTTAAATTTGTGACCTTTTTTTCAGGATTCTTTAATGAATAGAAAGTTTAAAGGAACAACATTTATTTGAAGTCTTTAGTAACATTATATGTTTTTACTCTGACTTTTGATCAGTTTAATGCACCCTTGCTGAATAAAAGTTTTCATTTCTTTCAAAAAAAATCTTACTGACCACAAACCTTTGAATGTTTTTTTTTTTCATTTATTTATTTAAATCTAATCTATTGTAAAATATATTTATAATAAAGGATATTTCAACTTTATATAGACTTATATTGACTTTATATACATTTTATATTCATCATTTATATATGTAAACTACAAAAAAAAAAATGGGCCAAGCCAAATACTGTAGATAAAGTAATTTAGTGCTGGACAGCTTTTCCCTTTGTTTTCTTTAAATGTTTAAGCTGTGTGGGTAAACCTGCACACTAATTTTTACAGGAAGATGAGTCAGTGTTGTTCCACTCAATATTGATGGCTTCAGACTGTTCACGAGTAGCTGAAAAATATTCTCTCAGTTAGTTGGGGTTTAATGAGAGACCAAAAATTCTTTATGGGGTTCAAATCTGGACTCTGACCAGGCCAAAACATGAGCCTGATGGACTTGTTCTCAAGCCACTTCTTGGTTGTCTTTGCAGTGTAGGCAGGAGCATTTTTTCTTGTTGAAAAATAACATCTGATCATTCCTCTTTAGACTAGTTTTCAATTGTGGGAAGCACATTCTTCAGTATTCTTTCATACTCCAAAGCATTACTTGACTTTTCACAGTGAAGCAGCTCACGAGTACCAGCAGCTGAAAAGGCTCCCCACATCATACCACATCTTCCTCCATGCTTCACTGTGGTAGAAATGCATTCATCTTTGTTCTGTCTTTGATGCTTTTCTGAGACCGCAATGGCTTTTTAAGGAATGCATGTGCCAAATTCTTGCAAGTAATTTGTGGTTAAGTCCATTTGAAGCTTAGAGTTTAGCCATTTTCCGGTTTGGCCCATTTTTTTTGGCCCAGAAGTGCACACCTGTAGTTATTCTGCTAGCTTAAGTTGTCTGCAATTAATAAAAAATATTTAATTTATTTCCCACTATAGGGGAGGAGCGCTGTGTCGTATCTGGAAAGCCATTCAGAGACACCGTAATAAAGCGCTTAAAATGACGAGGGAAATTCAGAAGGATGAAAGCAGCGAGAGGTTGCTGTTGACTGACACCTGAGCCAGCATTATAATACATTCACACAAACATCCCTATAATGAGAGACCCTTACTGGCCCAAACCTTGTAATTATGTCATGCTCTGCCCCAGTTGGACAGCTATGACCTAATGTTTTTGTGCTATTTTTAGTATAGGTTTTCAGCCTCTCCATCTCATTTCCATTCGATTTCAATAGGAAAAGCAATGAGGATGTAAACGGCTCTATCTAGGAAAGACTGCACTTTCCGATTTTTTACACTGCCAGGACAAGAGGGGTCATGTGACCCTCTCCAAGTGACTTGGGAATGGGCCTAGGACGGCAGAGCAAAACAGTGTTACCTACTTAACGTAGGACTTCAGATCATGCCATTTTAAATGAGAGAAAATCTATGTTTATATTTGTTTTAGCTTAACAAGTCTGGAAAATGTATTATTCAAAAATAAAACATTATGTATGTATTTTTTTTTTTTTTGAGGAACTGTCTGTACAAAATGACCACACACCTCTCGGACCAGGGCTAAAGAGCCTCTTTTAGATGTATTTTGATAAGTTTGGATGTAATTACCCCAGTATGTAGATAAATAAACATGAACTAGTCATAACATTCAGTTGCAACTTGAGTAGCTATGGCACTCAATAGTTGCTTGTACTTCAAGTGTTGCTCGACTGTCTTTTTTTTTTTTTTAATGTGCAAGACCAGGCTTGCTGAAGGCATACCAAGTGGTTTTCTTAAACCGCCAACCACGTTCCACAAACATATATCCTCTTTCTTAAGAATGAAGTGGCCTGTTGTGTCAGTAGCAGTTCAAATTCAGGTTCATTCAGCCATTCTATAGTCTGAATGGATCAAAGCACCAAAAGTGCTTATCCAGGATTTACAGATTCTTATATATGATTTGTTTGTTCATTTTTTTTTTTTACTTTTCATCTGCCGTGTTTGAATGTTGACTTGTACACGTCGAACTATTGTGGGAACGGTAGCACTTTGAGCACCAGTGTTCCGTCTAAGCTATTTAATTGATTTCTCTGCTGTGTGCACCGAAAGTGATGTGACGATGAACGATACTTTTCTCTGACTTTTGACTTAAATGATTTGTGGACTGGATTTTCAGGCTGTGTCGGAGACAACTTGTTTCTCTGAATTGCAGAACACTTCAGGTGAATAAAGTTCAGACGAGCAAAAGGCTTACACTCCTGAGCTACTGTAATGGCTGAAACAAATTGTTTTCCCATTAAATGTCACATGGCAGTTATTAGCTAAAGCAAGTCATTTGACTGCCTTCAAATATTTGGCATAGTTTAAGCTGTGGAAAATGTTGCAATCGCTGGGAACATCGTCAAAAGGAAAAGACGTACATTTAAAAACAATAAATGTTAAGTTATTTAAAAAGACGTAAGAATGAAATGGAAATGAAATATTTTAAAAGGACCTATATTGTTACTGTAACATTTCCTGTTCTGTATCATGTAAAGGAAAGTGTTTTCTGTAAATTTTCAAATGTGTCCCTGTGTTATTGTTTTTTTTTTTGGTGATTGAGCTTATTGTTTTAGATTCAATGTTATTTTTATGCTTTCTGACAGTGTGATATGATTTTACCTAAAGGTCACACCTGCACATTTTCGCAAATATAATTAACCTCAACTGCTCTCTGGAAACACGTCATGTTTTGGAAAATGATTTTTTTTTTAATGATCTGCATTTTAATCCTCACACATAATTTCACACGTCCATTTTGCATAATTAGCCTCAACTGCTCTCTGGAAACACGTCATGTTTTGGAAAGTTTTTCAATCAAAATGAATCGATCATGAGTCTATCTGCTTCACTCATCCGGTCACAGTGGTTCTTGATTTAGCAGGCAGCTTGCTGTGGTGGAGAGGAAGTTTTTAAGTAAAACATGACACGCATTTCCGCCTGGGCCTCACACAATGCTATCACATGACATGGAAAAAAGTGCATGTGGCAGGTAATATATTTCTATGTTGTTTGGCTTTTTTGAACTTAAGAAATAGTCTGTTGTTTCGTTCTCACTGAATTGTTGCGAGCATTAGCCTAAATTGAATGTTTGCATATGAAACAACATTTAAATGAAAGTGACCAATGCGTAATTTCTTTACGTCGAATCTAATTTAGAAATTAAATCCCCTTGTTTTTGTGCATGTTGTCATATTTGATGCTCAGCTATCCAAATGAAGTGGTTATTGCGGACAGTTTTTAGGGAAGTTAGGAGGGAATTTTACTCACTCTCAGAACAGAGGATTTCATTATAAGTGACGGCCATAGTAGCAATCGTTCATAGCTGCAACAAGGGAATAATCTCACAATTTGAATTATGCACAGATACTACAGTGCCAGTATAAGCGTGGAATTTCATGTGTTAAAAATATATGAGATCAGTATGAAAACATCAGGGTTATTGGACAGGAGTCATGCAAGTCCTTTCATGTAAGAATTTACACAAACACCCAAATATGTGGGCTGTTGTGTTCAAAATGACTGTAGCTGGAACTCTCATCTTGTATGTATTATGACTAAAACGCATACAGTGCTGTTACAAAAGATTTCTATTTTGAATAAATACTGTTCTTTTTTAACTTTTTATTCATCAAAGAATCCTGAAAAAAAGTATCACAGGTTCCAAAAAAAAAAAAGCAGCAAAACTGTTTGCAATATTTATATTAAGTCAGCATATTAGAATGATTTCTGAAGGATCATGTGACACAGAAGACTGGAGTAATGACTGATGAAAATTCAGCTTTGCATCACAGGAATAAATTATAGGATAAGGATGCAAGCAAATTGTTGATCAGATTCTGTCTGAAGCTCTGGTTACCTCTAAATATCATTTATTCTTAAGTTGAAATTAAAGTTCAAGGAGGGAAGGGCATCTGCGCAAGTGATCTGTGTGACTCGAACCATTTTATGAGACGTTATCAAATGAGTTAGCCATGTTGCAAAAATGTGTGGCATTCAAACAACTGTCATGGAAATAAACTTGGTATTCAAGTTATTTCCTCAAAGATAAACACTAATCATGCAAGAAGTGTGCTGCAAAATGCCTTCTTCACAGTGTTGCTGTGTACTTGTCTGTTTAAAAGAACCAATTTTGTCTTGGTGTGAAGAACATTTTAGTAATCTGAAGAACCTTTTTCTGCTATAAAGAACCTTTAGTGCAAAGGGCATTTTAAGATTTTAGAAGGTTATTCAAGTACTCACGTGGTTAGGCGAACATCGAGATAAATATCATATTAATAAGTACATATAAATATTTATAAATCGCATTTATTCATTTTTAGTGTTCAGTTGATTGCATGAATCATGCAGTTTGCACTTTATTTTTAAATGGCTAAAATACATTTAATGGCAATAAATATGTATTATATATTTAGCATAATACATTTAAAAATGTATTAAAATGAATGCAGGTTATATAAATATATACCATATAAATATAATATAAACAAATATAAATATAGGAACTTGTTTCACAAATAATAAGCATACAAACTTAAAATACTTAAAAATAGCTTAAAGCTCTACAAAAATAGTCAAAACCCCTCAAAATGACCTTATGGCAAACAAATATTTTAATGTTATTTTGACTTGTTCTATATGTAAATGCAGAATTGTATTTCTACATTCTATTTCATCAGCATTTTTGATCCTGTCACATCTACGTAATACCTAAACTTCTGAACTTATCATTGTTCTCACATGCAGAACATTATTGAAATGCTTTTCTGGGTGCTATTTATAGCTCTGAAGGGCATCTTAATTGGGCACTTTCCTAATTTTAGACTTCTGCGTAAGCAAAATACATATAATAGCTGGAAAAGAAAGGAGGGACAACCTACTTTAAGCCCAGATGCAAAATTGTACATTTGGATTTTACTTTTTTTCACTATTAAAAATATTTAAAGGGCACATCCAAAATTAGCCAGTGCTATTTTTAACCCTTCCTACAGTGAGTTAATAATTAATTTCTGCACATTTTACACCAACTAGAGTTGATGGAATTGGTGACACCTGGAGTAAAATAATATCCACCCATTTATAACAGAAAGCTATCATGTTTTCTTCATCAGCACCATCACTTCTGTCCTCTACTTTCTCTTGTTCTCTTGCAGATTCATTCATGCAACACTGTATTTAATTTGCTTTATTCACTCACATGTAATTCATTTGACTTTTACTGATGAATTTATTCTCTATTTGAATAATTCTAGAAGTTAGCATGACAACCGATATCTTGCACAAAGCAGCAGAACTGCAATGAAGAAAATTAACCGCACAAAGCTTTTCATCAAGGCAAATATCTCAATGTAAGACTAGAACCACTTTAAACTAGGCATATTTCGAGTTGATCAGGGTGAAAAGGATTAAAAGCACAAGCGACACTTGAAATCTGAGCCTGAAGCTCCTTTCAAACTATTGTTAAATTTTGTTAATCCAAGTTAAATAATAAAAAAGGTATTCCAATAGGTGTGTTTGTTCCTTAAAGGGACAGTTTACCCAAAAATGACAATTCTGTCATAATTTACTCATATTTGTGAGTAAGTTAGGGTCCAAGACAATACGTCATTGTATGACAAAAAAAAGACATTTGTCAAAATATCTTCTTTTGCATTCCACACAGGACAAACTATATCGCTTTAATGCTCTTGACCAGTTGATGTATATACAAGTAAATCCTTTATATAAGTGTAATCAAGTCGGCACATTTGATCATCTTTATGTGTCAGTAGTGACACGTTCAGCGGAAGTCTCTAATTGCCCAGATAAAATATTAACTGACATATCATTTATGTAAAATAGGGTGTAAATGCTTACGTTGTTGTAGTTAATAAGTACAAGGTTGAGTAACTACAGTATGTGGATTTAGGCCAATGAGATGATTCATAACAGTTTCTTTCTGTCATATCTCTTTGTGTAGAAATCATCCAAAATGAATCTCCAACGTCAGTTGCATCTTAAGAAATTGGATTTGTTCCTCAACATAGAGTATGATACATTGTTGACAAAAATAATTGGCCTTCAGACATTTCTGTCTTGCAAGGGTGCAACATGATGATGGTGATTTCACGAATATTCATATATTTCCTGACTATTCATAATATGTGGTTCTACTTCTACCACATACCATTATTTTAAATTGCAATAATATTTCACAATATTAGTTTTTTTCTGTATTTTTGGTCAAATACATGCAGCCATGATGAGCAGAAGAGACTTCTTTAAAACACATTAAAAATCTTACTGATCCCAAACTTTTTTTCAGCAGTGTATATATTTAGATAACTAAATGCATTGTGCTGGCCTCCAGCATCCACTTAAAAAGGATGCAAGGAAATTGTTGATCAGATTCTTTCTGAAGCTGTGGGGCCTCATTTATAAAACTCTCTGTAGATTTCATCCTAAAAGTGTACGTACGCTCAAAAGCTAGATTTTGCGTATACGCACAAAAGTTTTCAGATTTATAAAACCATGCGTACGCCATAACCTGAGCAAAAATCCCTTTATAAATCCCAGTCAGGGGAAGATTGTGCATACTTGCATCTCCATCCCGTCTCCTCCCCGAAATCACCATATATGGAGCTTACAATGCCTAGTTTTACCATGCATAACCTCATCTGCATATCATTTCCATGCATATTCCCATCCACGTGACACCATGTTTTAACACCGTCAAAGATAAAAGACATGAAGGAAATATGAGATATACGGACTATAAATGCCATTTGTGCCATACATAAATTTTTATTTCTAAAAATCATCCAATATCCTTGTTATGTTTTAGAATAAATATATCAAGATAAAAACAAAAATAAAAACAAAAACTGTTTAAAATAGTTATCAGATACATATTTTAGAATAGAGTTGATCTCATTCTTTAACACTGGCCAAATAGTAGCCTATTTCAATTGTTTTAAACAATTCAAATCAAAATAAATGTATGCAGTTTTGCTGATAAGGTGAATATATTTTATCTATTTTGAGTGGAAACAGATAGACCTGTCTGAAGAGTTTGTACGCATGGGTCAGAGTTTGCGTGCAGGTACGCAAATTTTCCCGTCAAGTTTGTTTTTATAAATCCCACCTTTTGCGCAGGAAGTGGCGTAGCCTAAGCCTCTTTCAGGACTGGTTTTGTGCGTACGCAACGGTTATAAATGAGGCCCCTGGTTACCTCTAAATATAATTTATTCTTAAATTGAAGTTAAAGTTCAAGGATGGAAGGACATCTACGCAAGTGATCTATCTGTGTGACTCAAACCATTTTATGAGAAGTTATCAAATGAGTTAGCCATGTTGCAAAAATGTGTGACATTCAAACAACTGTCATGGAAATAAACTTGGTATTCAAGTTATTTCCTCAAAGATAAACACTAATCATGCAAGATGCTGTGTGCTGCAACATGCCTTCTTCACATTGTTGCTGTCTACTTGTCTGCTTTCAAGACACGGTTCTTAAAAGAACCAATTTTGTCTTGGTGTGAAGAACATTTGAATGATCTGAAGAACCTTTTTCTGCTATAAAGAACCTTTAGTGCAAAGAGAAATGTTCCTTGGATGTTAAAGCTTCTTCTGATGAAGAACCTTTATTGTGAAGAGTGTGTGCTTTTAACAAATATTTAACAACATGCCTGCTCAGCCACAGAAAACACTAGATTGGGAAAAATTCAAATGGAACCATTTGAATGTTTCCCAGAGTGAGATTGGGATTAAGTGATTATGTAATGTTACAATTTAATAGATGACCAGGCATTTTAAGATTTTAGAAGGTTATTCAAGTACTCGTATGGTTAGGTGAACATCGAGATAAGTGTCATATTAATAAGTACATATAAATATTTATAAATCACATTTATTAATTTTTAGTGTTCAGTTGATTGCATGAATCATGCAGTTTGCACTTTTTATTTTTAAATGGCTAAAACACATTTAATGGCACTAAATATGTATTATATATTTAGCATAATACATTTAAAATGTATTAAAATGAATGCAGGTTACCATAAATATAATATAAATAAATAAAAATTAAAGCTCTACAAAAATAGTCAAAGCCCCTCAAAATGACCTTATGTCTATGAATGCCTCCTGAAAATTTTATGGAAGAACCCTTACAAGATGGTGGCAGCGGTGGGATTCTGTCCAGAAGGAGGCCGCTAATAGAGAGCCAAGTGCTGAAGGAATGGCGCCCAAAAAAGCAGTGCGCTCAGTTGTTCCTGCTGACGTTGAGATCGTACCAGATGAGGGAGAGATACTGACGGAGGATGCAACAGGTGCGGCTGGCCGTATGTCGGACGAAGAGTCGGAGGGTGATGTGCTGGAGCTTAAACGGATGTTTCAACGGTTTATGCGAGATCAGCACGAGAGAGATGCACGTCAAGCACAAGAGGCAGCTCGACAAGACACGAGATGGAAATCTCTACAGCATCAGTTCCGTCTACTCCAAGGTGAGGTCAGCCAGCGAACTTCGTTGGAGGATTTGCGAGACAGGGGAGCCGCTGAGCCAGAGGAATCGCCGAGAGCTTCTATTGGCTCCCGTAATATGAATCATGGATATGCGCTGCAGGAACCAAAGATGCAACAACTGTGTGAGTCGGACGACATTGAGCATTATTTAACCACGTTTGAACGGATTGCTGAGGTGTGCCGATGGTCGAGGGAAGACTGGGCCATTAGACTCATTCCGTTGCTGACTGGCAAGGCGCGCAGCGCATATGTGGCCATGGATGTCGCAGACGCAATTGATTATGCGGAGGTAAAAGAGGCTATCTTGAAGAAGTATTCCATCAACCATGAAACATACCGACAGAGATTTCGGGCTATGGAGGTATTGGAAGAAGAGACCCCTAAAGAGCTGTATGTTCGATTGAAAGATTTGTATCAGAAGTGGGTGAGACCGGCAGGGAGAACGAATCAGGAGATCGGAGAAATAATTATCCTTGAACAATTCCTGCGGATGCTTAGCCCAGAATTGCAGACGTGGATCAAAGAACACAGCCCATCTACAGCTGAGGAGGCGGCACGTCTAGCTGATGTTTTCGTGGCAGCACGGCGTAGAGCTGAGCCCTGGAGTCTCTCCCGCTGGAAGACCGCGCGAGATAGATCTTACCGACGACCAAGTACAGCATTCCAAGGAAGTAGGTCTACAAACGAGGCAAGTGTAACACGAACTGAGAACTTTGGTGCCTCTGGTTTAGAGACTATTAAGTGTTATAAATGTGGTCAATTAGGTCATAAAAAGCCAATGTGTCCGCAGTTGTCAAAAACACTTACTAATATGTGTTATGTGCCTCGAGAGACCATACCTGAGCCTGCTAACCTTCCCGTTCCGAATCAGGTGATAAGAACGGTTGAGTTGAATGGGAAAAAAGTCACTGCCTTAATAGATACAGGTTGCACGCAAACCCTGGTAGACTTAGAGCTGGTACCTGAATTATGTGCTAGTAGTGATGCTCCGGTAATCGTGAGATGTGTTCATGGGGAGGAGCGGCAGTATTCGGTCACTGATGTGTATATGGGTATAGCGAAGCAAACCTATTTGATGAAGGTAGGACTTGCACAGAACTTACCATATCCAGTGATTTTAGGTCATGATTTCCCTGCTCTGATGGATTTGTTACCTTTTCGAGATACCTGTAATGTAGTTATGACACGGGCTCAAAGCAAGCAGAATGAATGTGATGAAGAGGAAAATCCATTGTCGTCTATGCCTTTTTTTGATTCTGCATTGTCTATGAACCAGTGTAAAGTAAGGAAGTCAAGAAGGGAAAGAAAACAGGAAAAATTTAAAAGAACCATAGTGCAGGCTAGAGAACTAAAAGAACCTGAGAAACTGTTGAACGCCGATCAGATTCCGATCCCTGAAGATTTGAGGCAGCTGCAGAAAGAGGATACTGAAATTTCAAAATTGTATTCTGAGGTGGTTGAGGCCGCGGGGAAAGGGTCGAATGTATTCATGTTTCAAGGGAGATCTTTTTGTGTAATGAATGACTTGCTGTATCGTAAAACGGGGGATCAATTACAAGTGGTATTACCCGTTAGTGTACGTAATACAGTGATGACGTTGGGGCATTCCATTCCGTGGGCAGGACATTTGGGGAGGCGGAAGACGCA
Organism: Sinocyclocheilus rhinocerous; assembly: GCF_001515625.1. NCBI lineage: Eukaryota > Metazoa > Chordata > Actinopteri > Cypriniformes > Cyprinidae > Sinocyclocheilus > Sinocyclocheilus rhinocerous. The sequence goes on along the minus strand of NW_015657969.1, from coordinate 483,948 downwards.
TTCTAGAATTTGTAAGCATTTTTACTGGTTTGGTATGTCTAAGGACATCGCTGAATTTTGTAAAGCTTGCCCTGAGTGCCAATACAGCGAAATTCGCAAACCCCACAAAGTACCGTTAATTCCCTTACCAGTCATTGATATTCCTTTTCAGCGGCTGGGAATGGACATTGTAGGTCCGCTGGAGCGAAGTAAGACCGGCTATAAGTATATGTCAGTCATTTGTGACTATGCGATGCGGTTTCCAGAAGTGTTTCCATTAAAAAACATCAAAGCTAGGGCTATCGCTTCCTATCTGGTCCAATTCTTCTCAAGAGTAGGTATTCCGAAAGAAATACTGACCGATAGAGGAACGAATTTCACGTCGCAACTTCTGCAACAGGTGTATCAGCTGTTGGGAATAAAAGGGTTAAAAACAACTCCCTATCATCCCGAGACGAACGGGCTCGTAGAACGATTTAATCAAACTCTAGTGCAAATGCTTCGCAAATTCGTGAATGAGGTGGGAACCGACTGGGATCAGTGGCTACCATACCTCATGTTTGCTTATAGGGAAGTACCGCAGGCGTCAACCGGGTTTTCACCTTTCCAGCTGATGTATGGCCACGAAGTGCAGGGACCATTGTCCCTGGTGAGAGAATTGTGGGAGGGGAATTCGGGGACGTCAACTAAAGCTAATGTAATCGATTATGTGTTAGCTATGAGACAAAAATTGCAACAAATGACCGAATTTGCTTCTTGGAGGGTGATGTGCTGGAGCTTAAACGGATGTTTCAACGGTTTATGCGAGATCAGCACGAGAGAGATGCACGTCAAGCACAAGAGGCAGCTCGACAAGACACGAGATGGAAATCTCTACAGCATCAGTTCCGTCTACTCCAAGGTGAGGTCAGCCAGCGAACTTCGTCGGAGGATTTGCGAGACAGGGGAGCCGCTGAGCCAGAGGAATCGCCGAGAGCTTCTATTGGCTTCCGTAATATGAGCCATGGATATGCGCTGCAGGAACCAAAGATGCAACAACTGTGTGAGTCGGACGACATTGAGCATTATTTAACCACGTTTGAACGGATTGCTGAGGTGTGCCGATGGCCGAGGGAAGACTGGGCCATTAGACTCATTCCGTTGCTGACTGGCAAGGCGCGCAGCGCATATGTGGCCATGGATGTCGCAGACGCAATTGATTATGCGGAGGTAAAAGAGGCTATCTTGAAGAAGTATTCCATCAACCATGAAACATACCGACAGAGATTTCGGGCTATGGAGGTATTGGAAGAAGAGACCCCTAAAGAGCTGTATGTTCGATTGAAAGATTTGTATCAGAAGTGGGTGAGACCGGCAGGGAGAACGAATCAGGAGATCGGAGAAATAATTATCCTTGAACAATTCCTGCGGATGCTTAGCCCAGAATTGCAGACGTGGATCAAAGAACACAGCCCATCTACAGCTGAGGAGGCGGCACGTCTAGCTGATGTTTTCGTGGCAGCACGGCGTAGAGCTGAGCCCTGGAGTCTCTCCCGCTGGAAGACCGCGCGAGATAGATCTTACCGACGACCAAGTACAGCATTCCAAGGAAGTAGGTCTACAAACGAGGCAAGTGTAACACGAACTGAGAACTTTGGTGCCTCTGGTTTAGAGACTATTAAGTGTTATAAATGTGGTCAATTAGGTCATAAAAAGCCAATGTGTCCGCAGTTGTCAAAAACACTTACTAATATGTGTTATGTGCCTCGAGAGACCGTACCTGAGCCTGCTAACCTTCCCGTTCCGAATCAGGTGATAAGAACGGTTGAGTTGAATGGGAAAAAAGTCACTGCCTTAATAGATACAGGTTGCACGCAAACCCTGGTAGACTTAGAGCTGGTACCTGAATTATGTGCTAGTAGTGATGCTCCGGTAATCGTGAGATGTGTTCATGGGGAGGAGCGGCAGTATTCGGTCACTGATGTGTATATGGGTATAGCGAAGCAAACCTATTTGATGAAGGTAGGACTTGCACAGAACTTACCATATCCAGTGATTTTAGGTCATGATTTCCCTGCTCTGATGGATTTGTTACCTTTTCGAGATACCTGTAATGTAGTTATGACACGGGCTCAAAGCAAGCAGAATGAATGTGATGAAGAGGAAAATCCATTGTCGTCTATGCCTTTTTTTGATTCTGAATTGTCTATGAACCAGTGTAAATTAAGGAAGTCAAGAAGGGAAAGAAAACAGGAAAAATTTAAAAGAACCATAGTGCAGGCTAGAGAACTAAAAGAACCTGAGAAACTGTTGA
>NW_015657969.1:458501-481578 GCF_001515625.1 Sinocyclocheilus rhinocerous | reverse complement strand
TATATGTAAATGCAGAATTGTATTTCTACATTCTATTTCATCAGCATTTTTGATCCTGTCACATCTACGTAATACCTAAACTTCTGAACTTATCATTGTTCTCACATGCAGAACATTATTGAAATGCTTTTCTGGGTGCTATTTATAGCTCTGAAGGGCATCTAAATGTAGCACTTTAGCTCATTTTAGACTTCTGCGTAAGCAAAATACATATAATAGCTGGAAAAGAAAGGAGGGACAAACTACTTTAAGCCCAGATGCAAAATTGTACATTTTGATTTTACTTTTTTTCACAGACATTTAAAGGGCACATCCAAAATTAGCCAGTGCTATTTTTAACCCTTCCTACAGTGAGTTAATCATTAATTTCTGCACATTTTACACCAACTAGAGTTGATGGAATTGGTGACACCTGGAGTAAAATAATATCCACCCATTTATAACAGAAAGCTATCATGTTTTCTTCATCAGCACCATCACTTCTGTCCTCTACTTTCTCTTGTTCTCTTGCAGATTCATTCATGCAACACTGTATTTAATTTGCTTTATTCACTCACATGTAATTCATTTGACTTTTACTGATGAATTTATTCTCTATTTGAATAATTCTAGAAGTTAGCATGACAACCGATATCTTGCACAAAGCAGCAGAACTGCAATGAAGAAAATTAACCGCACAAAGCTTTTCATCAAGGCAAATATCTCAATGTAAGACTAGAACCACTTTAAACTAGGCATATTTCGAGTTGATCAGGGTGAAAAGGATTAAAAGCACAAGCGACACTTGAAATCTGAGCCTGAAGCTCCTTTCAAACTATTGTTAAGTTTTGTTAATCCAAGTTAAATAATAAAAAGGTATTCCAATAGGTGTGTTTGTTCCTTAAAGAGACAGTTTACCCAAAAATGACAATTCTGTCATCAATTAATCACATTTGTGAGTATGTTAGGGTCCAAGACAATACTAGATCCTATTTGTCATTGTATGGACAAAAAAAAAAAAGACATTTTTCAAAATATCCACCTTTATATAAGTGTAAATCCTTTATATAAGTGTAATCAAGTCGGCACATTTGATCATCTTTATGTGTCGGTAGTGACACGTTCAGCGGAAGTCTCTAATTGCACAGATAAAATATTAACTGACATATAATTTATGTAAAATAGGGTGTGATAACTGTAAATGCTTACCACATACATTTACTTAAGTTTGCATACACACTTCAACAACACTGTATTGATAGCATCTAAAACGTAAAAAATTTAGAAATGTCCTTTTCAGACGTACAGATGTATACAAATCCTTTTTTAATCTATTAATATTTAATTCACAGATTCTTGAATTCATGAATCAGTCGGTTGATTGATTGTATTTATAATGTATTTATAATCACAGGTGTGTATTACAAAATATTCCTAAAGGCATGTCTAAAATTAGAAAACTTGTATAAAATGTTAAAAAGTTTTAAATTAATTCATTCTTTTGTAAATTAGTGTTTAAATAAGTATTTTGAATCATATGAATAATATTAGATTTTTTGCTTGTTTAAAATCAGACACATTAATCAGAGGCATGTGGTTATTGAAACAGGAAGTAGATTACAGTTCAACTGTCTCGCACACCTGCCCCGACCGCAGCGTATCCACATCTGAAGAGTTTCATTTGGGGAGTGAACATAAATTCCAAAAGGTGGGGGAAATCCCAAATGAAGGTTTAAATTGAGTGTTCATCAGTGAAGTCCAACAAAAGCTCTTCAGAACTATTTCTGTGTGGATTACCACTCTCTTAACAACACTTAAACACTTTATGAGATACTGGAGCACTTCCAAAGATCCAAAGATGACTTGCATTAAAATCTACTCTTTGAGTTTCCTCATACTCATCGCTTTTGTTGTGGAGACAGATGCAGGTGAGTGAATGTGCTTTTTAAAAAATATGTAAAACAGACTTGTAAAGAGATCTTTTAAAACACTGTTCCGCCTGCATGCTGTTATTTGAGACATTTGAATTAACACACTGATTGCATGGAGTAGTATTTTCACTTTAAAAATAAAGATTGTGTTTTGTGCTCATGGGCACAGATTTAGTATAAGGAAAGATGGATTGTGTGTTCAGTTGGGCCTTTCCTAGCTGAATGGATACTGGAAACCTTTGTATTAGCAGTCTGATAAACCAATGCAAGTAAAAGTCTTTCTGATCCAGTTACTGTTACAGTAGATATAATACAGTTCACTATTGTTATTTTTATTTTAGACAATAGTGGAACGTTTTACACAGCCTGCAAATGTGTGAACATCAGAATAACACTTTCCCTCCTGTTTCACAGTGAGTTGCTGTCTTCGTTACACGAGACACCCTCGACGCTGTGGAATTCTGAAAGGCTACATTATCCAAAACATGACTGGCAGCTGTGATCTCGCAGCAATAATGTAAGTCATATTTTTTCATACATGTCTGATGTAATTTATGTAAATTAAGCAACCTTTACATACTCACACAAATATAATAATATATATAATATAAATTTGTATACATTTTTATCATTTAGAAAAAAATTTAAAAGAAATGTTGAACAAATTACATATCTATAAATCATTTTTTATGCTTTTTTTAAATGAAGACATAAACTTTAAAAAAAGTGTGTGTATATATACACACACACACTTTAAGTTTTTAAGTAATGTATTATAAAGTGCATATAGTGTTGAAAGTGCATATATCTATCTATCTATACAGATACAAATACGTGCATATCTATATAATTTATATTTTGCAAATTTGACAAATATGCGTGTCAAAATTTTTGAAAAATTAATACAAAAGTATAAATATTTGTTTATTGGTAACTCATTATATCCTAACGCATTACCTATTGTTACCAAATCCCTATACATCCACCTGTGTTATTTTGATGCCTTCAGTATTGTTTTAGATAATATAATAGAGAATAATACAGAATGAGTGTGTGCACTCTCAGAAAAAAAAGGTTCAAAAGCTGTCACTTGAGCAGTACCATTTCAAGATTTACACTTTTGTACCTTATTTACTCCTATAGGGTGCATATTCTGAGAGTGTGTTCACATTATTGTAATGTGTGAATATATAAGAAAAAACATTTAAATATATAGAATATTATTATAATATAATGTATTCTTTATATATTTTGGGGGGTTGAGAAAGAGGATCATGTGAATTTGCAATTCCACATGCATAAGCTGTGTTGACACTGATTTTATAGATATTAGGCTGCTGATAATGTTGTCTCTGGTGCTAGAGTTCACTGTATTTTACATCATTGCAGCTTCCAAACTGAGAAAGGAAAATCAATCTGCGCTGACCCAGCACAACCTTGGACACAGAGGAGAGTTGCGTGCCTGAAGTATGAGAACATATCAATCACTAACATAAAGGAATGCAGTCTTACCACATATTGTGCCCTTAAGAAATTAACTGATGGAATAAAAAATGTTTTTGTGCCCTTTAGGATGAAGGCAGCAAGAGTGAAGACTGGCGGTTTTTAATGTTTTAAGAACACCAAAAAGCAGAGGCTCTCTTTTGGAGATATTTTTAATTATTTTGAACTGTTTTCCTCTTTAATAAAGAGAACTTATATTCTTTATATTGGCATCACTTAAATGCACTTTCTTGTACAGAGTATTTATGAAGGGAAAATACAAGGTAACTTTACTACACTGTGGATTTTAGGCCTCTTGCAATGCAAAATATTTTATAGCCCTTTGTATTAAGTTAACTCACTAATTAAGTTCACAATTTTTACTAATTCAAATACTATTTAAATGTCATCTATAAAGACTAATATATGCAAAGGAATTATATATTTGATGTATTTTGGTCTTTATTTGGTGGAATGGCCCCTTTGGTTATTCAGTGCTGCCCTCTACTGTTAAAGCTGTGCCAGTATGACAGAGTAGGAAATATTTTTCCATCTTTATAATATAATAAACATTTTATACAATTGTATAGATAAATTGTTTTTGTTTTCTGTTATATTTCACTTATGTGTTTTTAAATAAAGGTCACTATTTCACTCAGCATTTTTGTGATGAACTACAACTCAGCACTACAATGTTGTTGTCCTTTGTTTTTCTGAATTGCGGGTCCATAACATTTGCACCAAAATGAAAACACAAACTAACCTTACTATACTATGGATTTTCGGGTCTCTGGTGTTTTTTTTTTAACAACTTATTTACAGGGCAAAATATTTTGGAACTCTATGTATTGAGAAGGGTTAATTATTAACTCACTAATTCAATTCACAATTTATTCATTCATTTATATGTACTAATTAAAAAAATAACTTTTAAATGTACTCACTTATTGTGCTCAATACATCACAGTAATCCACGTGACTCCAGTCGATCGATTAACATATTGAGAAGCAAAAAAGCTATGTTTGTAAGAAACAAAGTAATCTTTAAGACATTTTTAACTTCAAACTGTTGCTGGACTGAAGTCATATGAATTACTTGTGAATTATTGTGATGTTTTTATCAGCTGATTGGACTCTGACGGCACCCATTCACTGCAGAGGATCCATTGGTGAGCAAGTGATGTAATCTTGTAACAAATTTCTCCAAATCTGTTCTGATGAAGAAACAAACTCATCTACATTTTGGATGGCCTGAGGGTGTTTAAAATTTCATTTTTGGGTGAACTATTCCTTTATATTCAAAGCTGGTTGAATGGGTTTAGATGTCATGAGAGTGAAATGGATAACTAAATACCTTCGACTTAATAATATAGCTATAGCTTTCCATGAATAGGAAGTGGGAAGTGTTCCTGGTTCCGGTTGACCTAACTAATGCAGCCTAACAATCCTTTGACGGATTTGAATTATAGAAATGCGATAGTGTGTTATGTGTATGCCAAGTTAAAGAGATGGGTCTTTTAAACTGACAGTGTGTGTCTGCCTCCTGAACAACACTAGGTAGATTGTTCCAGAGTTTGGGCGCTAAATAGGAAAAGGATCTGCCACCTGCAGTTGATTTTGATATTCTAGGTATTATCAAATGGTCAGAGTTTTGAGATGGCAGCGGACGTGAAGGACTATAATGCGATAAGAGCTCACTCAAGTACTGAGGAGCTAAACCATTCAGGGCTTTATAAGTAATTAGCAAGATTTTAAAATGTATTCGTTGTTCAATAGGGAGCCAGTGCAGAGTTGACAGAACCGGGCTAATATGGTCATACTTCCTGGTTCTAGTAAAAACTCTAGCTGCTGCATTTTGGACCATTCTGGAGTTTATTAAGCGCGCAGAGCAACCACTCAATAAAGCATTACAATAATCTAACCTCGAGGTCATGAACGCATGAATTAACGTTTGCCATTGCAATTTGACATTGAGAGCATAGGTTGTAATTTAGATGTATTTTTAAGATGGAAAAATGTGGTTTTACAAATGCTAGAAACGTGGCTTTCAAAGGAAAGATTGCTATCAAATAGCACACCTAGGTTCCTAACTGATGACAAAGAATTGACAGAGCAGCCATCAAGTGTTAGACTCGTCTCCCAAATGACGCACTATACACTATGCACTTATACACTATGTACTTCTGCACTATGTACTTAACCATGTAGTGTATGAATTATATAAAGGTTATTTTGTCATTCATAATCAGAGTCTGATAGCCCATCCCCCTTCTCTACGTAATTTAAGCTGCAACAGTTGAGTGCATGAAGTGTCCAACATCCGGGTATTTAAAGTGCACTTTTTCTTATTGGAATTTTCAGTGTGAACACACTACTCGCACTGTTTATACTACAAAACGTCATAGAATAGTGCATAAGTATGTGATTTGGGACGCACATTATAGAATACCCAAGACCTGTTACTCGTATAGTTTTGAATGGGCAAAAATGCAACGGTCAATATGGCAGCTCTATCGAAGGAAACCCTGCCTTCTGAATAAAAGTCATCGCGGCACTGCAGCTGCCGTTAGAACTGAGCAGTTGTTTCTCAAAAAAAAACTTCTAAACAAAAAAAAAAACTATACAAATACAAACACAATAAAACAAACATACAAACAAAAATAAAATGTCTCAATATTTAGAAACAATGACAGAATAAGATGATTGTCAACAATAGTAGGTAACACTTTACAGTAAGGTAAAAATTCTTTTTTTCTGCGCCATTTGCGCAGACTCGGGCTCCAAATGGCGTCATTTACTCAAGATGGCAGCGGCCATACTGAGATGCTTTTTTTGTCTGTTGACATACTTTTCTATTAGAAAATGAACATATTTAAATGTAAAACTACATTTAAAAATGATTAGTGTTACACATTGAAAGACGTGTTGCTTTTAAATGTTTTTTTATTTTTAATAAAATGAATATTATCACATGATCTCATTGAGTTATTCTGTTAATGTCTATCTTGTAACATTTCATTAAAGTTTGGTCAAAGACTGTTCATGACTCATCAGCTGATTTTTATATGTATTTGAGTAAAATATATTTAAATTACATATATATATAATATTAAATATTATATTAAAATATATTTAAATAATTAAAATCTAGTTACCACTAGAATAGTTGCCAGGTCTTCTGCAAAAATAGAAATAGACTTTTGCTTTTTGAATGCATATGAAAAAAAAACTTGGGTAACATTATTAGATACTACAGCAGTAAAGAGATTACATTGAGGTAGGCTTTTATTTGAGATACAGTGGGATAATATGACTTATTTTTCAGTGTTAAAATTGCCCCCAAACTCTGTTTCAGGTGCCCCCTTAACAGATCACAGTGTTATCAATTGAATCTTAGAACAAAATAAGAAATCTTCTAAAACTAAAGGGTTATTGGAAATTTAATGCAGATTTACTAAATCATAATGACTTTTGTGCTTATATTAAAAAAGAATAGCTGAATTTAAAGTAAATAGAATGCCGAGTGGCATTAAATGGGAATACTTAAAACATAAATTGAGAGAGTATTCAATTACATTTAGCAAAAATCTGAAAAAAAGAAAAGAGAAAAAGAATTTCAGTTGATTCAAGAGATTAATAAATGTTGTTGTCAACCTAATATATCAGAAGAGGAGAGACAAAAACGTATTAAGCTACATTCCATTTTAGATGAATTATATATTAAAAAGGCAAAAGGGGCGTATGTGAGAATTTTTTTTTCATATTTTATTAATTTGGAAAAAAGACGTCAAGAAAGAAATTCGATTAATTGTTTAATTGTGAATCAAGTAGAACATTCAGATCATAACGCAATAGCAAATGAAGTGTTTAAATTCTACTCTAAATTGTATTCGTCATCATTTTCCCCTAGTAATTCTAATTCTTTTTTTCAGATGATAAAAAAAATGATATCCCGTCGATTGATAGTGTATTTAAAGAAGTTTGTGAATCAGACATAACCTTGTAAGAACTTGATGCAGCTATTAAACAGAGTAAACCTGGTAAATCACCAGGCCCTGATGGTTTAGTCACAGATTTTTATACATTTTTTTGGGATGACCTAAAATTTATTTTGTTGGAAGCTTTACAGGAGTGTATAAGGAATAATGAACTTTTACCAACTATGAAACAAGGCCTTATAATTTTGTTACCAAAACCAGGTAAAGATAAGAGATTATTAGATAACTTACGCCCCATAACACTTCTAAATACAGATTACAAAGTGTTTACTATGACTTTGGCTTCTAGATTGAAAACTGGAATATCACAAATTATCAGTGACACAATCGGGATTTTTAAAGGATAGATCAATTCATACTAATATTAGGTTAATTTTTGATTTGATTGAATATGGTCATTTAATTGAAGAAGATGGGTTTATTTTATTTTTGGATTTCTATAAGGCCTTTGACATGGTGGAACACTCTTTTATTTTTCAAACACTTAAACACTTTGGTTTTGGTCCAAAATGTATAAATATTGTTAGAATGCTCTATAAAGACATTAACAGCTCTGTAGCTCTTACTCAAGGTACATGTTCACGATTCTTGGTCAAAGAGGTATTAGACAAGGGTGTGGTTGTTCACCTTTACTTTTTATCATGGTTGCAGAAATGTTATCTATTTTAATCAAAATGGGCAACATATCAGGCATCAACTTAAAAGGGAATCATTTTATTATCAGTCAATTTGCTGATGATACGACACGTTTTCTAAGAAATGAACAGCAAATTCTTTTAGCACTCCAGTCTGTAATGATTTTTTCAAAAGCTTCAGGTTTACGGTTGAATATGTCAAAATGCGAGCTATTGGCCATCCATGATCACCCTAGTATATCATTGTACAATATCCCAGTAAAAAATGAAATTAAATACTTAGGGATTTGGTTATCTAAGAAAACCGATAATTTAGAAAACTTAAATATTGATAAAAATCTAGAGAACTGTAGATTAATAATGAACAATTGGTTACAGAGAGACCTAACGATCTTTGGCAGAATCTTATTAACGAAAGTAGAAAGTTTTTCTAGATTCATCTATCCATGTTTTTCCTTAGCAGTGTCTGCTAAAAAGATAAAGGCGATAAATGTGTTAAATTTTGATTTCATATGGAAAATGAGAAGTCATTATATACGGAAGAGTGATATGATTAAAGATTATGAAGAGGGTCTTAAAACAAATGACTTTGATATTATGAATGGGGTCATCAAACTTAAGTGGTTACAGTCTTTCATAAATAATGAATCTTCATTTTGGTTTGAGATTCCTATATTCAAAAAATGTGGTGGTATTAGTTTTTTGTTACAGTGTGATTTTGAATTGTCTAAACTCCCCATAAAATGTTCTACTTTTCATCAACAAGTACTATTTTATTGGAAACTGATTTTTAAACATAATTTTAGCCCACATAACATGTCTATCTGAAATAACAGGCGTATTTTGGTGAATAGAAAATCTATGTTTATTGATGATTGGTGGAAGAAAGGCATATGGTCACTTACACATGTTATGGACAACTTAGGGAATATATTGAGTTATGATGATATTTGTGGTAAATACAATGTAAGTTGCTCCTCTAAAATGTATGATAAAATAATTGAGAGTATACCATTGCAGATGATTGAATTAGTTAAGGAACAAGTAAAATATTCAACGATAATTCCCAAAATACCTGATCTGATGATAGAAAATGTTAACTTTGCTGATAAAAAATGTTCTAACAGATTTTTGAGGAATTGTCTATTACAACGTTGTTTTCCAGGACCAGTAAAGAGATCTTATATATTTTGTCATGATAGGAAAAGAGTGTCTGAAATTAGAACTAATTTTCTTACATTTCCTGTCAACCCTAAATGTAAAGAGGTGCATTTTAAAATTATGAATCACATTTATCCTGCAAAAGAATTTTTAAGAGTAAGATTTAATGTTGGGGACTCTAATATATGCCAATTATGCAATTTGGAGATTGAAACAGTTGAACACCTGTTTTTTTCAGTGTAATTTGGTACAAACATTCTGGAATGATGCATTCTGTTGGATACACCAAAGATTACCTGTAAGACTGATCCTCTCATGGGAAATTGTTAAGTTTGGTTTGTTATTTAAGGATAAAAAGATATCCTATGTAATAAATATTTTGTTGCTTTTGCTGAAATGTTACATTCATAAATGTAAATATTTCAAAACTCCCCCACGATTAGTGGTGTTCAGGGCTGGACTGGGACGCAATTTCAGGCCGGGAAATCTCACACTCATACAGGCCACACAGAAAAAAAGGGGCCAAAATTGCACCTTTTGAGGTACAACAGCTTGACACCGTAGCAGTACACCGTACATATTAGTACCTTAGAGTAGTAATTCGTACCCTTAAGGTACTAATTTGTAGGCCTACCTGGGTTAAAAAAAAAAGGAACAAATATGTCCTTTTAAGGGTCCTGTTCCAGTGACAAGCTGTTGTACCCCAAAAGGTGCAATTTTGGCCCCTTATTTCCTGTATATAGCCTATACATCCACAACAATTTCTGAAACCAGACAACCCTATTATTTGTATGGCCATCACATAAAAAAGGTCTAAATCCTTAGTCTGGGACCGTGGAAAATAATTAAAGGTTCTCTCTTGCTAGATTTAATAAACCTATATTTCATACAAATGTACACTACCATTTAAAAACTTTTGAACAGTAAGATTTTTAATGTTTTTTAAATAAGTCTCTTCTGCTCACCAAGCCTGCATTTATTTGATCCAAAGTACAGCAAGAGCAGTAATATTGTGAAATATTTTACTATTTAAAATAACTGCTTTCGATTGGAATATATATTTAAAATGTAATTTATTCCTGTGATCAAAAAGCTGAATTTTCAGCATCATTACTCCTGTCTTCAGTGTCACATGATCCTTCAGAAATCATTCTAATATGCCCATTTGCTGTTCAAGAAAAATATTTGTTATTATTACTATTATCAATATTTAAAACAGTTGAGTACATCAGGATTCGAGGCTATTACTTTTGTGTTGCTGTCTGCTCTAGCTCCCTCCCTCCCTGTATAATAAATCCATGTGAATATCTGTCTCTGCTAAAAAATTGTATGCAACTTTACAATCGATATTGATGTTCTTTAGCACAGTATTCTGAATGGTGCTACTGATAGCCTAACAGATACTAGCAGTTTAACACTTAACTACGTTAATAAAGACAAAACGAGTATTTACAGATGAAACTGACCTGCACTTGAAGGTCCGAATGGGGCATCTAATATGGGATTACATTTGTGTCAATAAAAATGAGTTCAATTTGTGGACTGAGTTCATTTTTTCATTTTCATTGTGTTTTTCTTCTTTTGTAATGGCATATTTTTGATAGTTTCTGGAAAAGTTACGTTCAGTTTTATAAAGTTACGTTCATTTTTATTGACACAAATGTAATCCCATACATCTATACACATCTATGGCAGCAACGCCCAGGAAGTCAGGAAGTCAGGAAGTGACGTTGAGTTACGCGCGCATCTGCGTGTAGTGTGTGCGTGCAGATTCATCGGTGCTGTGGCGAGCGAGCGCATGTGGACAACATTAAAGACACCCAAATTCGCATTTTCAGGTACCGACAACTAAACACACAAAAGAGGAAGAATAATTTAAAGGAGCAGTTTTGCCATTTCTAAAGTAAGTACTTTGCGTTTCAATACGCCATTGCGTTTTATTTTTTATGAATTAGCAGGATGGCCTGCAATGTGACAGCTCAATGATAATGTCACGCACTTTCAATGAACTTCATGCCATGCTTTGGGTTAATAAATAAGTTTACATGCACATTACTTATGTGGTTAAATCTAGAAAGATCCATAGACAGTCACCTTGCAGATAATTGAGTTGGCGGAAATGCATATACTTTGGTATTTTATGTAATATGAAGGTCTACCTTAGCATGATCTGAATTGAGTATTATCTGTGCTAAGGCTTGTTTTCTATTATTTTTTTCTCTAGAAAAGAATAAAGTCGATAATAAAGGACGAATTAGATTTCTGTGCCACGTGCATGTGAACAGGAAGTGCTTAAGATCTTTGACCTTCAAGTGTTCTCTAAAGAGTGCGGAATAAATATTTTTGCTTTCTATTTATATATTAACCTTTTAAATACTTAACAGATAACAAATCAAAATAATTATGTTGGCATCCGTCCTTGCTGTAAAATGTAACTTCCTTGTAACCATGTGTTCTGGAAATGAGAATAACATTAAAACGGTTGTTTTGTAATTTTGTTAGTTCTCAGTGCTCTGCTGGAAGTGGCTTGTAACCTGATTTACAATAAAAATCATTATGGACCAGCTTCCATATCAGTGTCTGATGCTGGGTGTGACTCTCACATGGTCTTCATCAGTCACAGCACGCTCCTCTTCAGTGATGCTCTCTGGGTATTTGACCAAGTCCTGAGGGAAAATATCTTCATTCATCCCTGTTTAATCGAGCTTGAACTGCATTTATGCTTGCAGGGCTCAACAATAAGGTGTTTCTATTCGTTGGGGCTGACATATTGATATCACATATCTAACAAAGGACTTTTTGCTTTATCTCAATATCCGCCCTGTTATTAGATCCCTTTGCTTGCAGAATAAATTAATCAGGGCTGACTTTAGTTTGCTGTAAGAAGATTGGAATTTCAAACGTATATGTGTGTATTTGTTTTCCTGTTCAAGATTGTTTTGTGTTGAAACATGATAAATGCTGGTTTGTGTTCAGGAACCTTGAAGTATTGTCTCGGATAGATTGGGCGTCATCAACGACACAATCTAAAATAAGACAAATGTTGCGTTAGTTTTTCGTTCATCTCAAATAGTTTTATTTATTCAGAATGTCCTGACTCAATCATTGGGCCTTCGGTGTTATTGTTTCAAGCAAGTCTTAACTGATAAACTGTCCAGTGAAACTGCATGCCATTGTAGTGTTGCAGCAAGACTGAAAAAGCCGCCAATTGTTCTGTTTGGTGAATTAGTAGGAAGTTCCTCTAACTGCTCACACAAACACTTCCTTTAACGCAACACATTTTTTTGTAATTCAAACATTAGTTTAACCAGTGGAATGCAGAAAAGGATATAATAAACCTCAAAATGACATTATGGGGAAATATGTCCAGCAACTAGGGCTGGACAATAATTCAATATCAATATGTATCGCAATATAATTTTTTTCAATAACGGTGATACGATTTTTAAACACATTTCCGATATTTCGATATACAGTGTTTCCCATACATTGATTTATTTGTGGCGTTTGATTTCGTTGAATAAACATGAGCACTGCACATTTCAAAATCAAAACGCAGCGCAGGTGTTTTATATGAATGCATCTCTGAAGGGAACCGACTGTCTTCAGAAAAGTTTCGATGACATTTTCATTTCTATCTGATAAAGCAGCTTTCATGAGCGGAGCTGCTTTGATTACAGCCATTACTGGAGAAACCACTAGTTTTATCACTCTAATAGCGCCTCCTGCTGGCAGAGAAAGAATTTGCATTTTCAATAATAAGCCCGTCTCTGGCAACATGTTTTTGTTGTTGCTCAATTTTTCTGTTTTCTGCAGTAACTCAGAGCACTTTTCATATTCTTTATCCTGGCTGAAGCACATTTGTTTCAATCTATAAGAATAATCATTTTAAGTAAGATTTTTAATGTTGTTTTTTTTTTTTTTAAGAATTCTCTTCTGCTCACCAAGGCTGCATTTATTTGATCCAAAGTACAGCAAAAACAGAAAAAAATTGAAATATTTTACTATTCTATTATTACTGCTTTCTATTTGAATATATTTTAAAATGTAATTTAATCCTGTGATCAAAGCTAAATTTTCAGCATCATTACTCCATTCTTCAGTGTCACATGATCCTTCAGAAATCATTCTAATAAGCTGATTTGCTGATTATCAATATTTAAAGGTACAATAGGAGATCTTGGAAAATGCTAACTTTAAAATGTTCCTCTTTTGGTTTGAAACAATTTTTAAATGGGTTTTTTTTTTTTTTTTTTTTTTAAGAATTCTCTTCTGCTCACCAAGGCTGCATTTATTTGTACAGTACCAAAGTACAGCAAAAACAGTAACATTTTGAATAAAACATTAAAAATCTTACTGTTCAAAAAACTTTTGACTGGTAGTGTATAGAGGCCTATAGTTTGATGTAAGGTAAACATTAATTTATTTGTGCTGTTTTTTTTCTCTTAAATATTATATAGGAGGAGGTTTCATAGACTTGGAAAATTCATTTTTCAGAAGTTTTCATGTACAGACATCTGTTGTGGGTGTTCTTGGCCGTTTTTATTAGGCTTTTTTTTAAAATAGTGTTCATATCGATATCGGAATTATATTGTATCGACCGAAATTAAGAAATATATTGTGATATAAATTTTGGCCATATCGTCCACCCCTACCAGCCCTAACAACTGTTTTGATGAACAGTTTCAGTGTTTTTGATTACTTTCAAAACATAGTATTTTAGTCAGTTTTGTGTTTTTCCCTCTAGCTTCCTTTGGTTAGTGTAAATCCTTTAGTGGGCCACTAGATATAAAGTACACAGTATTTCACAATTAGTAAATGTTTGTGGTGCATGATGTCGCATTATCAACATTATATAATCTCCATATTGATTTTTATCACTGCTTTAACTAGCTGTGGAGCCACTATAGAGGGCGGCGCTGGGTTTTGGACGGAGTTCAACGAATCAAAAGACTACTCATTTTTTTCAGTGGATAAAAACATTTTTGGACTTTGAACAAGGAGGGCTGTGTTTATGAATTCAGAGGCTTTAAAAAGAGCACTTCGTCTGAGCAGGATCTTGTGAGAAACTTTGTGTTGCTAAAGATATTTTATATCTCTTCCATTTCAGATTCCATGGCAGGAACAATTGATCAGGCCAAAATGAAGTTTTCGAAAATAGTAAGTTCTGTTTTTGACAAACTAGTTGTCTTAAAACATTTTTGATATTTTAAGTACTTTAAATATATACTGTATATATTTCTCTGGAACTTGGAGCCTAATTTTTTCCCCCTCTGTTAATAGGTAAACAGTCGCTCGTATACCCGGTTCAATCAATCTCAGAATCCTGATGAAGAGAGCAGCCGTGTGGAGGTGAAGCTTTCTGTAGATGGTGAGGAGGAAATGGATGGAACAGAACAAGGACCCGTGCAACATGACACGTACACAAGATCCAGTCATTCTAGGCCATGGAACAGGTGGAGGATTCTGGTTTGGGTGGGTGGAGTGCTGGTCATCTTTTGTGTAGGTGAGTGTTTTTTTTTTTTTTTTTGCAGTTTATTCAGTTTTTTACTATATCTGAATAAATATCATGCAGTCGTTATTATTATGTAATAATGAACCCTATGAAATCTATTTTATTTTGTGTTTTCATATTTAAATAGCGGTCCTTTTTCCTTTTTTTGCATGTCACAATTTGATTAAATTCATCCAAATATTGCCATATTCTGTGACATTCTACATTATACTGTAAATTCCATTTCATTACTGAAACGGATCCATTCTGCAATTCTGTCATCATTGTGGAAATCATAGGGCCATGTAAATATAAAGAAATGCAAATTAGAATATAGATACGAGTAGAAATTATTTTATGTTATAAGAGATATTAAATTGGTTGCCAGGGACAATGGTCAGTTAAAAAAAAATGCTTGACCCCTGTGAGTGAAAATTAAGTTTTTCAATGAGCCATGTAATAAGTTGTTTTTAGGAAATGTTCTCAGTTTCTACTGCTCATGTGAGAAACGACACTCATAGTTGTCCTTTTACTTTTTCCATGTCCCAGGTTTACTCATCGGATACTCTATCCACCGTAAGTCTGACTTGGCTCCCTGCTCTTCGACAGTTCCACCTATTCAAGAAGTTCCGCTGAATTATTCACCTTCTTTGGATTGGAGTGACCTTGTTAGACTTCTGAATGATAAACTGTCATCTAAAGCCATTGAAGAGAAATTAAGGTAACTGTAAATCATCAAATATTATTGCTCATTGTGAGAATTGTCGGTTTAAACATTAAAACAATTGTGATTGCTAAACTTAAATTACACTCATCTGTTATTGAACTTCTCTGATTTTCTGTTCCTCTTCCATCAAGCGAGTTTTCCCAGAGTGACCGTAAAGCAGGATCATTTGTAGATAACAAGTTAGCTGATAATATCCATGATATTTTCACGCAACTGAATATGGACCCCTGGGTTGATGAACACTTTGTGAAGCTACAGTATCCTGACAAGTCAGTATCAGCTACATTACAGCAAAATAAAACCTCTCAAAACACCTCAGTAACTGCATAGCAGCACTCTAAAACAGCTCAGAACACCTTAGCGCTTGCGCAGCAACATGCTAATATGCACTTAACACTCTTAAGAACATCTATGAATGCAATAAAATAGCAGCATGCTAACAAGTGCATAACCCTAAAAACCATTCTGAACACCATAAAACACATATTAGCAAAATGCTAACAAGCATATAACAGACTAAAGAAACTCTGAACACAGTAAAAACCAAATAGCAAGACGTTTACAAATACATAACGTGCTAAAAACTGTTCGAACACTAGAAAACCTGCATAGCAACATGCTTACAATCATATAACACACTAAAACCACACTGAATACAATAAAAAACACATAGTAACACCAATTTGCACATAACACACTAAAAACATCTCTGAACACAGTAAAAACAAAAAGCCCAAAAAATACTTCAGTTTTTTTACGTGTACACGCGCAACCTTTCAAAGTATGCTCCATATGACAGTGTGCGCGAACGCAAGTGGTCGACATGCTCGATGCTCTAGAAAGCTTCATTTTTTTGTCCAATATCTGTTCTATTTTTCTACAGAAGTTGACCTATAAAAATGTCTTTGTACTCTTTTAAAGGGGTCCTATTATGCTTTTTCACTTTTTCAACTTTAGTTAGTCTGTAATGTTGCTGTTTGAGCATAAAAAAGATCTGCAAAGTTACAACACTCAAAGTCCAATTCAAAAGGAGATATTTTATTTAACAGAAATCACTTTTCAAAAACTACAACGATCAGCGGTAAATCTCCATCACGTGCGGGCTTTCACATTGAGCAGCATTAACTACACAGAGCCGTTGTTCACTGACGAGCTGCGCAAAAAATCGCGCGAATATGAACGTGGTGTTGCGCAGCTTGCCTGTGAACAACGGCTCTGTGTAGTTAATGCTGCTCAATGTGAAAGCCCGCACGTGATGGAGATTTACCGCTGATTACAGAACCAGCTTTACTGACAAGATGCGCGTTAAATATCGCATGCGATTTATCGTGCAGTCCTAGTAATAATGTAAAATATGTGAAAAATAATGTGTTTTTCGAACAACCTAGTATGAGAGCCTGTTCTAGTACACCCACAAAACAAAACCAAGACTTTGTAAAAGAGCATAATAGGACCCCTTTAAACTAAAGTTGCAACTCTTTCATAACCCTCTCTCAAAAGCACTTGTCACTTGCCCTCTATTGTTGTTGCAGTCTCCTATTTTGTTTTAGTTGTTGTTCCATCTCTAATTTGAAACAGCGGCCCGGGCCAGTGATGCCACCTTGTGGAACAACTGATTAGTGCAAAACAAATTCAATGCGCATGTGAGACCTGCGCAGACAAAGTATGCGTGGTTACAAAAATCTTGTGGTGCGCTTACTATTCTAATGACGAAATTTGCGTATACTTTTTTTTTCCGCGTATTTGCGAAAGTATACTTTGGGCCTAATTCAGCATGCTAACAAGTGTATAACAGCTAAAAACCACTCTGAGCACAAAAAAGCTGCATAGCGACACACTAGCAAATGCATAATATGCCAAAACCCTCTCTGAACACAATAAAACATAGGGACATGCGAACAAATGCATAACATTCTAAAACCTCTCTGAAGACCGTGAACCCCACATGACAACGCACTAAAACACCTTTTGCAAATGCAATCATGGTTTTAACCTTTTTCTTTGGATATGTTATTTGTAATTTGGACTGTATTTAACTGTAACAGGTCCAAACCAAACAAAGTGTTATTTGGGTCAGAGGATATCGGAAGTCCAGATGGGTTCCTGGCTTACAGTGAAACAGGACGTAAAGAGGTGAGCCTTCCTCTTCCCCTGCAGGAAACACTTGCCTTTCTGTCTTTTCTTTTTCTTTTGTTAGTCAGCCTACTTTGTAGTTTCATAATTTGCATTCTCAAAACAATTATTTTTACAGGGCAGAGTGGTGTATGCCAACTATGGTCAGCTTTCTGACTTGGAGACTGTGCAGAATGAAACATACAGACTGAGTCTAAATGGATCTGTTGTACTGATGAGAGCTGGAAAAATCAGCATGGCACAGAAGGTGATTTTTGAGTAACAGATCAAAAAGTTAATCTTCCTTCTGACTATATACAGTAGTGTTTTCTTAGAGACTCATGACCATTTGTGTTCAACTCTATTAATAGTAACTATCTGGTACTTTTTGCTAGTGCTGATCCAATTATATTTGTCACCACTGTAGGTTATGAATGCAGCTAAAATGGGTGCCATAGCAGCTTTGATCTACCCAGACCCAGCTGACTATAATACAATATCTGGGGAAACTGATCTCTATGGTCATGTAAGTTATGACAAAGAATGATATTCATATGTTTGAGTTGAGTTTGTTTATATTGATTTTGAGTTGAGCTGCTATATTTAGCTTTTTAATTATTTTTTAATTGATGGATTAAAATGCAATTTATTTACTTAATATTGTTTTATAATATAAATATTTTATGTATATATACTTTTTTAAAGATGAAGGCAAAGGCAATTTCTAAATTTGAAAAAAGGGATTAAATGTTGACTCCTATGTAGGGATGTAACGATTCACTCAACTCACGATGCAATACGATTCACAATACTGATTTCACGATACGATTTTCTCACAATTGTTTTTTTTAAGACAAATTTAAATGAAAAGGTGTCCTTTTATTATTGCTTGGACAAAATGCTGCACATTTCTTTGTGAAATTGAAATGTCAAAAAACTGAACTAAATTAGAATTTTAAAACAAACCCTAAATCAAATAAATAAATAATACAAATAAAATAAATATCTTCATATAAACAATTTAAGGCTTTGCCTGTGCTTTTTCCATTTAAAATTAGAGGCAGTCACTGTATTTTAATCACAGTCTAAACAAAGATGTTACATACAGTATCTCACAGAAGTGAGTACACCCCTCACATTTTTGTAAATATTTTATTATATCTTTTCATGTGACAATACTGAAGAAATGACACTATGCTACAATGTAAAGTGGGCCCAATTTGGACATTTTCACTTTGGGGTGTACTCACTTTTGTGGCCAGTGGTTTAGACATTAATGGCTGTGTGTTGAGTTATTTTGAGGGGACAGCAAATTTACACTGTTATACAAGCTGTACACTCACTACTTTATGTTGTAGCAAAGTGTCATTTCTTCAGTGTTGTCACATAAAAAGATATAATAAAATATTTACAAAAATGTGAGGGGTGTACTCACTTCTGTGAGATACTGTACATGCAGCATGAGGAGTTTTAAACTAAATTAGATTGTATAATCTTGAAATTTGAAGCAAAAACAGAATGAGCTGACTTTAGTTTTGTGAAAATATGCTACATAAAACATCTGCACGAAAAAAAACAGCAGAGGGGCTGAATGAAAATGCAAAATCATTCTCTGCCAGCAGGTGACGCTTATGAAACTGCAGCAATACAGCGTTTCTTTGGTTACCACTGTAAGCACAGCAATGCTGCTGATAAACACTACTTTAATATGCATTATACAGAGATAAGATGAAAAGAAAATATCATCTTAAAACTTTTCTTAAGACAGTCAGTTCCCTTCAGAGATACATTCATATAAACTCCCACCCCCAACTGTTTCGTGATTCATTTAACATCTCAACCGATTAGAGTCATCACATATTTGCATGGATTTTCAACTGGCTCGGGGTTACATCCCTACTCATATGATTCATTAAAAATCAGTACTTGTGACTAGGGGTGGGCAAGCAATGCTGCTGATAAACACTACTTTAATATGCATTATACAGAGATAAGATGAAAAGAAAATATCATCTTAAAACTTTTCTTAAGACAGTCAGTTCCCTTCAGAGATACATTCATATAAACTCCCACCCCCAACTGTTTCGTGATTCATTTAACATCTCAACCGATTTGAGTCATCACATATTTGCATGGATTTTCAACTGGCTCGGGGTGCAATGTTACATCCCTACTCATATGATTCATTAAAAATCAGTACTTGTGACTAGGGGTGGGCAATATAGCCTCAAAATTATATCATGATATTTCAAGAATAATTGCGATAATGATATTTATGACTATATAGAAAAAAATATGGAACAACGTTTTATTGGTGATTGCAGCTGGCAGGCAGCAGCATTTATTAGTGCAAACAAAATGAAGGGCATTTTCCACCCTTTTCCAATGAGCTACTGTCATCGATGACAGACTACCTAATTCGAAGTGTAAATCTATTGTCATAGGGTGGCAGCAGCAACTGTGTGTTCGACTTGAAGCAGACCGATCGCAATTGGTGTATGACGTCAAAATACCGCGAGAGTGACTTAAGAGTGTGCGCTCGAATATGCTCTAGAACTGCTCTCACGAAAATTTGATGTCATACACCGATCAGTCTGCGCAGCGCTGCTTCAAGTCGAACACACCTATTGGGTTTGTGGTGTTGTTGTTGTGCGCGCTAGGGAACGTAAATGTGCCATACGTCATCGCGTCACTATATCATTGATATCGTGAAATGACACTTTTTTTTTTTATCATGTAAAAATTTTAACTGGTATTATTGTTGACTGTATGATATGGCACACCCCTACCTGTGACAGTTTGAACTGAATATTAAAAATTAATTTAACAAGCACATTTATTTACATATTCCGGTCCTTAATTACAGGTCCACCTGGGATCAGGTGATCCTTACACCCCAGGATTCCCATCTTTTAATCACACACAGTTTCCTCCTGCCAAGTCCTCTGGTCTTCCAGGAATACTCGCCCAAACCATCACTGCTAACATGGCACGAGCAATCTTTGCGTATGTTATAGGTTTTGGTTTACCTTGATCATTTTTTTAAAAACCTGTTTTGAGAAACAAAAAGCATAATTGGTATTCTCAAATTTCTCACAGAAAAATGGGAGGAGATAATGCCCCTGATAGATTTAAGGGTGAATTCCACAGTTACAAGTTGGGAAGAGAGAGTGACAGCGTAACCGTAGTAGTCAATAATAATCTTGCCGACACCAAGATCCATAATGTGTTTGGAGTCATCAAAGGATACGTGGACCCTGGTGAGTTTGTACATTTACACGTTTATAGAACAAAATATCTGTGATCTAACTGTGGTGGTGTGAATCCGGTAGATCGTTATGTTGTGATTGGAGCGCAGAGGGACTCCTTGAGCTTGGGATATGCCAAGTCTACAATTGGCACTACTCTTCTGCTGGAGCTTGCGAGGGCTTTCACAGAGTTGAAGAAAGGTATGTCCTTACGTGCCTGTGTTTTTAAATGCAGCCTGAGGGTGTATTGTTGTGGCATGCACTCACTCCTCATCCTCTTCACCATAGGTGGTTTCAGACCCAAAAGAAGCATTGTGTTTGCCAGCTGGACTGCAGGGGATTTTGGTAACATCGGAGTGACTGAATGGATTGAGGTTTGTGTGCTGATGTCATCTGTGCTTGGCTTGAATAATTACACATAGTGTGAATTGAAATGCCGGTTTTGTAATGTGCTGTCTTTTGCTATTCAGGGATACTGGGCATCACTGGACAGAAAAGCCTTTACTTACATCAGTTTGGATGGTGTTGTTACTGGTAAGTTTACTGTGTTCAAGTGAAAAACATTTATTATAGCCTTTTGTTCATCCAATTACAGTTTGTTTTGTAAATGACAAAAAAATTACTCATATACTGTATCTACTAGGGTTGTCACGATAAATGAATAATGTGTTACGGTACCAAGTAGTATCACTTATATTTCTAGTTCAGACTTTTCCTTCTCCTCCTCCTCTTCCTCTTCTTTGTCTGGCATAAAATTATATGGGCATCAGAGACCATAAATTGTTGGGACCCCAAGCTTGGCAGGATTGTCCCAAACATGCAGATCAACTAAGGCACACACACATTTGGCCGACACTACGTGGCGCCATTATAAGGCAATTTGCATTTTGTATCATTACCCTGGAACCCTAAGGAGTAGAAATTAATTTTTTCCCAACCTTAACAGAACTTGAAACACAGACCACAGGACATTCTGAGGACGCACACCAAGTTGCGTCAAAATTGCACCTATTGTATAAGGGGTGATACAACTGAAAATCCTTAATGATGGCATAACCATATGATCGGAAGTTGAAACTTGGCACATACAGTAACACAAAGCTGAATTGGCTACATAAAACATATCTGCCAGTAGGTAGTCAGATTTTACTGGTTAATAACTTCAAATCTAAATTTCCAACCATTATTAAAATGGACATAGTCGTACATTGTGTGAAAACAAGTATGTGTGCCCAATTTTGTGAAAATTGGCCCATATATTTATTAGGTCTGGCCCATTATGACTAATAGATAAATAAATGCAGGCAACACTTTACAATAAGGTTCCATTAGTTAATGTTAGTTAATGAATTAACAAACAATGAACAATACATTTATTAAATTATTTATTAATCTTTGTTAATGTTAGTTAATGAAAATACAGTCATTCGTTGTTAGTTCATGTTAATTCACAGTGCATTAACTAATGTTAACAAGCACAGCTTTTGATTTTAATAATGCATTAGTAAATGTTGAAATTAACATTAACTAAGATTAATAAATGCTGTAGAAGTATTGTTCATTCTTAGTTCTTGTTACCTAAAGTAGTTAACTAATGTTAACTAATGATTCTTATTGTAAAGTGTTACCTAATTACATATAAATTATCTCTGTTGTGCCTTTTCAGAATAGCATGTATTTCTGTTTATTAAACCCTTCCATATCAAATGGAAATTCCAAGATTTTGACTTTTTTTGACAAAACTCATCATATAGTAAGAGATACGTGGCACTTTTATCTCTTAATCTTCCACATGGGACATTGGTGATTGGACCCTGGGGGCTGTTTCATAAAAGACTCTAAGAAAAGTGGGGATTAAAGTCCAAAACCTGACTTGAAATAACCTAACAAATTGAATCGGGACTAAAGCGGTTTCATAAACGACAATTTAAGATAAGTCAATCTCACTAATTCGATCCAGGTTCAATGAGTCAGGATAATTTGATGTGCAGGCTTATTCTTAAGCAGCCCTTAAGGTCGATCATGGATCAAATCTATCCACCATGGCAAACAGCGAATATTTGTGCTGTTTAATGCATTTGAGATGTTGTGTTTTCCTCAGTGCATAATTGACACGTCACAAGTATATTTTTCATCTGTAAATGTTAGAAAGTCATGCAAATATATCCATTTTGCTGTCAGGAGTGAGCGAGGCTTATGCGAGTGAACGAGCGCTGCTGTGCGCATGCGCGTTAAACAGATGGAACGCAATAGAATAATGGTGCAATAATTCTGAATAAAATATGCATTCTGCTAAAATATTTGTTGTTG
>NW_015657969.1:455463-458035 GCF_001515625.1 Sinocyclocheilus rhinocerous | reverse complement strand
ATGTAAGCTGCTAATACAGCCCTACTATCTCAAATGAGTTAATGTGTGTTCCTCTTATCAGTTAAAATGTAGTCGCATTTCTATTATTATTTTCTTTAATTCAGTGGTTTTAACTTTTAATTTAGTGTTTTTAATGCTTTAAAGAACAATTTTAGATTGTAATGTTTAATGTTCTAGTAATAACCATAAAAGGTACAGCTGTCATAAAACCTGAGAGAAAGGCTGCATGGCTAAAAACTGCTGATCAACTGAATGTGCAAGTAGCAACCATGTTAAAATATTTTCATATATCTTTAAAAAAGAAAAAAAAATGTCGTTACATTTTGGGCACAATACATTAAATATAGTTGGTTGTAGCCTATTTTTTATTTATTTGATTATTTAAGTTGCATTTTCTGTATACTTTTGTTTTTGGACTAATAATAAAGTCAACTAATTGTATTTGAGAGAGTCAGTGGTAATATCAATGCGTTCCTATTGGTCAGTGTTAGAGGAACTCAGCTTAGCCTGACAGTTAGCCTGCTCCAGACCAGGTTAGTTTCCCAGCATAAGCTGCCACAGTGACTGAGCTTGAGCTATGGTAATTTTGCTTTATGAAACCAAATCAATTGAAAATAAGTCAGACTAACTGAAATAAGCCTGGCTTATTTGGTAAACTTGTTTTATGAAACAGCCCCCTGATGATCGATGTTTCTGGCTATATTTTTAATTATTATTATTATTATTGTTTGAATCTTATACACTATTAATGTAATTCTATCTTAATTCCTTCATTTTAAAATTACATTTAAATCTGTTGTGTTTGCATTAACAAAAGTACATATTAGTGCCTGTGCACCTGGGGAAATTTGGTGGTGCTCATTTAGTGGTGCTCAAGTTTGAGTTTCCACTCATTCCATTTCCACTCCCATTTCCTACTTTTCTCCCTATTCTTTGAAAATCTTATGTGTTTCTCTTTAATCTACAGGTGCGGGTTCCTTTAGAGCTTCTGCAAGTCCTTTGTTGTACACCCTTCTGCAGAAGACCCTGGGAAAGGTCAAAAGCCCTGGGTCAAATTCAGGCCTTCTACAGAGTTATGGTGGTGTTCTTTCACCACTGTGAGTAAATCTGCTTTGATTTGTGTTTTAATGATGGAAATATCAATATAATCATGATTGTTTCTGCGGTGATATGATGCACATGAATCTGTTTTCGTGCTCAGTCTGAAAACCATGCAGATGGATGATAGTGCATATCCTTTTCTGGCCATGTCTGGAATCCCATCCGTGTCTTTCAGTTTTGTCTCTCCTCCGGTAAGTGTTTCATCTGCCTGTCAGTTTAATTAAAATGAAAATAATGTGATTAAAAAAATGAATGCTTATAATCATGCATTCAGACCCTTACTTATACTCCACAAGCCATTTTCTTATCATTCAAGCTCAAGGGTTTTACGAGACTGACAGCTCAAAATGTTGCTCTATTCATAAGTGTCTTATACAAGGAGTCATCCAAATGTTTGCATACTCATTTTATGATGTTCTTCCACCAGGCCTCTGCTAAAGAGTATTTTGGAACAAATCTGGATGATAAAGCTCACCTAGACAGCGTCACCAATCAGAAAGTGGTTGAGTTGTCGGTGCTTGCTGCTCAGGTTGCTGGGCAAATGGCCCTCCGGCTCGTCCATGACCAGATCCTCAGACTAGATGTTACCAAGTATTCTGATGACATCACAAACCGTGTGAGCGCCATCATCCAGCGCGTTGACGCTCTCAAAAGTAACAAGGTAATGCTTTTTGTCATATGAATTATGTTTTTGCAATTAAAAAAAACAAAATCTAACTTAACTGTTTCTCAATGTTATTTTAACAGGTCAATAAAACTGAGTCTTTGTCAACGAAGTGGCTGAATGCTGCAAAGAGCTCCTACAGTTGTGCCGCAGCCTCCCTAATTACTGACATAGGGAATACCGACCTGAATGATATGGAGATGTGTCGCATAATCAATAACCGCATAATGAAGGTGAAGTTATTCTCTTGGTCTTTCTAGGCTCATCTTGTATCATTGCTCAATACATATTGGCCAGGTTCTCATGTTTTAGTTGTTTTCTTCCTCTTTTAAGGTGGAGCATAATTTTCTCTCTCCTTACGTCTCTTTGAGAGATGTCCCGTTCCGCCACATTTTCCTTGGTAATGGGTGGCAAACCGCCACAGACCTGGAAAAGTACTTGGGTGATGTACATGAAAATAAGACAAGCTTCGACATAGACCAGGTCCTAAACAAGTTCGCTCTACTCACCTGGACCATCCAGGGCTGTGCCAATGACCTGGCTGGAGATATCTGGTCCTTGGACAACGAGATATAGCGTTTTTCACTGTTGCATCAACCAACTTGAAAATGTTTCTAGATACACAAATATAATCCTGTCACTATGAAGTAGATCTGAATTTATTTGAAACAATGAATTTTGACCAAGCATATCTTCAAAGTTTCTGATGTGACAGCTTTAAATTAAACTGTGTAAGTGCTCATATTAAGAACTATAGTGAGATGGTTATAGATATATTTCTTATTGCATTATATATATATATATATA
>NW_015657969.1:451479-455050 GCF_001515625.1 Sinocyclocheilus rhinocerous | reverse complement strand
ATATATATAATATTATTATTATTATTATTATTATTATTGCTGGACTAGGGATAAATAATACAATATTTAACCAATAAAAAATCAGAGCACAAGGTCATCAAATTTGTGCCTCTGGAAATTGTTTTAAGGTGCATGTTAGGTTCAATTTATAATTTCTGGTTTCGTCTTAAAGATGTTTTTCTCATCCATGACTCCGTTATCAATTTGCACATGTGCGTACTGAATAAATCTTGTCCTCGGCTGCTACTTGGGAATTTTAGTCCCTTAACCCATTGTGTAAAACCCCAACTCAGCCTCTGTGACCAAATGAGGACCATAATATATTTATTTCTTATTTATTTATCAGTGACAGTGTTCACTATAAAAGTGTCTTTTTTTTTTTTTTGTAATTATCGGAAGCAGTGACTTCCATAATTGTGACGGTTATACTGTCAGTTCTTAAAAGCAGCATCTGCTAAAAGAAATACATGTTACCAACAGCTTTCATTAGAAATGTCTCTTGTTACAGGTGCTCGAGGAAGTAAGCTCTAAAGCACCTGTTTTAATGTTACGGAGCAGTTCCACTTCTTTTTGAAGTAAAGCCCTAAATTGGCAAAATTGAAACCAGAACGTCAAGCCATTTAACAGTATGTCTGTGGAGTGGAGATTTTGAATGATGGTTTTACAGATCTCCTTGTATTAAAGTATCTTTTTTGTTCTTGTTGATCTGAAACGATGTAAAAAAAAAAATGGCAAGGCTAGTTTCCATTTTGACCAAATTCGTGGACTCAAGCATTTTTGTGACAACAGCATTTCTCTGTAACATTTATATTTCTATTCTAAATCCATTATCGGGAGCAGTGTCTTCCATAATGTGGAGTGTTCGAAGGTAGTTTTTGCCTACCGGCGTGTATATATCGAGGACAGTGATCCTCATATTTCACTGTAGGGTGGATCAAATTATCGGGAACAGTGTTTCCCATAGTTTATGTAAATATTTATTTTTCATTATGGTGTTTTTGTGTGGCTTTTTTCCTGCTTTGTTACTATTAATAACTAATCTGGGTAACTGTTGAAAATGATTGTTACATCTAGTCGTTTTTTGTCAGTTTCTTTCAATGTTTCAATGGGTTCTTGTTTCAGATTTCACTTTTCTGGCCTGTTTCTGTTTAAAAAAAAATTATATTGTGTAATTTTTAGAGAGGCTCTTTCAGATGTTTGATTTTTGGTTGCTTATTTCTGTATCTGTTCTTTTTTTTCTATAAGGCAGGCGTTAGAAAAGAGGATGTGGTCGTATTGCATAATGATTAGGATATGGTGTATGACTGTTAAGCTTACTGCAGATTTTTTATAATAGTTTCATGTTTGAATGCACTTCAGACAAAGTTTTGGTGGACAGGTTTTTCAAGAGTGTGTTGTTGCATACTAGTCTGCAACTCTGTCTTTTTTTCCCCTCATTGTGGCACTTACCAGAAAGTTACAGAATGTGTTTGGTCTTTCATAGCATGTAGAAATATGCATGAAATAAATCACAGATTATGTTAAAACAAAGCAAAGGATCTGTTTTAAGCTGAGTGTGATGGCTAAATAAAGTTACTAGATATTTCAATTTATGAATGAACTCTTACTTCTAGACAAGCAGTGTTTGATTTACCAAACTCATATGAATCAAAATAAATAGCACAGAAAATTGATAATTCAAATATGTCTAGATGTGTTGGGATTACAACCTTTTGATTGCTATTGATTGTTAAAACTGATGTTTTTATCCAATATCTGTTGACCTTCGCTCTGTAATAAACTCTTTACAAGACTTGGAACAGATCTGTAATTTTCTGAAAACATCTAATTAAAATCTTAATTCTAAAAGTGCCAAAAGATGTACAGTATAATAGAGTGTATTTGTAATTGGATTAGTTTTAGGAAATAATTAGTCAGTTGGCGATGTTATAGCCTAGTAAATTACCTTAAAATGTGCCACTACTACTACCGGCTACACAGGCTACTACCACTAATGCTGTAGTCACCATGAAGAGCAGCTTCAATGGACAAAATAATGTTATAATTCACATGTACATGTTTAGATTTAGACTTTATTAATAATATTTCGATTAATTTAAGAACCACAGTCAATGCAAGATTCCCATTAAGAAAGTTGTCTCCTCCGCACGCTCGTCTGTGAAAAAAAGCCCTGTCGCTTTAAGAGAGATCTATCTGTACCGAGGCTGAAGAAGGATTATGACCGCTGAGCAGCTAATGCTCTTTCAAATGACAATTTAAGAGGTAAGCAAATAATTTGACTGTTTGAAATATCATTTACTCAAAACAATATGAATGTGAGCTCGGACCGCGGTACTGAATGTTCGGGAATCGATGCAGGTATCACTGTGCTGCGCTAACCATCATGAATGTATCACTACAGAGCCTGTGATCAGTACGGATACCGGCCTTTAATGCCCATTTGGTTGAATTTGACTATCTACATATAGAGTGGTTGCTTACGCTTGTCTGAATTAGCTTGTTATTTATGTCCGATTCTGTATCTGAAAATAAAGAAGACAATGGCTGTGTCTCAAAGCCTAGCGAGCTGCCTATCTAGACAGCATGAGCCCGAGCGGACTCGAAACGTGATTGTGGTTCCTGAAATACAGGTGGGAAACTCAATACGTTTTTATGTCATTTTGGATCTGTTCTGATTAATATTTCTGGTAGATCTAAGCTAATTTTCTTGTAATGATGTTATAATAAAAGAAATAAGTCGAGAGAGGCAGTACTGTACCCGGTTCTAACCAGATAGTAAATGTTCTTTAGCACTAGCCAGCAGCAATATGGCAAAAACCGCTATTGTTTAATAAATAATGTAATTTATTAATTATTCAGGTCACATATGACAGCCCCAGCTCATTATCTCAGGTGTATTAATATATAATTCAGCTGGTGTGGTCACAACTTAAAAAAAATTGAAACTTAAACTAAATTGTTAAATTGCCAAAGCAGCACTTCTTATTTCCATTTAGTTTAATGTACTAAAATAATTAAAACTAAAACAAAACATAAAATCAATTAAAACTATAGCCTATAGACATAAAAAATAATAATAATAAAATGGGGGGGGGGACGCTACAAAATTGCTAAAAATGTAACAAAAAAATAAAATAAAAACAGAAAATACTGAAATAAAAACTAATTCAAAATGTTTAAAGAAACATATATCATTGATACTAACAATGATTTAGATTCCTTACATTGATTCAGTCTTTTGAATCTGTTCTCAGAAAATATTTATTCAGATTTAAATGCTGATTCAATCAATGAAGGTTATCTTTACACCAGCATGGGGTTTGGGTATGTTATGAATGACTGAGTCATTGAATCATTTACTCAACCGATTCATTAATACAGTCGTTCGCAACCCAAATAATCAGCATACATTTGCATGCCTACAAATTTACAAATAAACTACAGAAACATAAGCGTTTTCATCATGAATCACAATGAAGCACAATAGATATGAACAAATGGGACGTCCCAGTTAAAATCGTTCAACTTTGCTTTGCATCTAATTCAGATTTAAAACATTGACTCGTTCAGT
>NW_015657969.1:434897-450084 GCF_001515625.1 Sinocyclocheilus rhinocerous | reverse complement strand
GTGTTCCGTTGGCTCGACCAATGAAGTGCTTCTTCACAGCTTGGTCTTGATTGCTATATGCTCTTTGTATAATCAGGGCAGGAAAGCGGTCACTTGATTCAAAAGATGATGATTCAACGGATGATGTTTATATGATTCATGATCATCCTCCTACATACATATGTGTAAATCTCTGCAGTGATGTCAAATGTTTGTAAAGACACATTGTAACAAGGTTATCAAAGCTCAACTCCTTCTATGTTCATTCATCTCCGCAGTTTTGCAGTTTGATGTTGACCAGTCAGAAGCGGCCTTGATTTGGCTCATATTTGCCTGCCATGGCCTTGTCAAACACTGGACCACAGGAGGACGGTCCCTGACATCAGCTTGTATTTAGTGGACATTTTCTGAAGACCTCAGGACTGACCTAAAACTTGGTAAGACCGCTGGATAGCACTTTACCATTAATGCCTAGATGGGTCAATAAGCAAGGCTATATTTAGTTCTCTAAACTTATATGAGGCTCTTATGAGGCCAGTGTGATTCTGTCACATATCTTATCTAACAGTATCAGAGTTTCAAAGGGTATACATGCACCCACCCTGCCACCTACAACTGTGTCCTATATTGGAAGGCCTCATGTGCGTAGGGGATATCTAAAAGGGAAAGAGATGCCATGTGGCATTCTGTCTGCTCTTAGTCATGCTCTAGTTGCCAAGGGTTACTGCATCATTGTCATAGTTAGGACCTGCTGCCATCACACTCAGTGGGTGGTTTCTGATAGTTAGGTGTTTAGTGAGAAAGTGTGAATAAATATGTTTATGTACATCTGGGGGCGGTTTTAATTCTCGGTGTTGGACATGCTGTCTCTTACTCAAATGGGAGGCTGCATAATTCATCAGTAGTGAATGGGTCATCATGTCCTGTGTAAGGTTGCACCAGCCATTCATAATAAGTTCTTACTTAAATTAGAACGTAAAGTCCACACAAGAGGCTTAGCTAGTTTGTAACTAAATCTATACATTATTCGGTTGCACCAGTTGTTCGTAAGGCAGCACGTAGCTAGTAGTTCGAAAGCTCTTGGTAAATTAATGCGTAGTCGCATAATATTGTTGAGTTGTTTACTCTAAATTACCCAATAGAAGCCTTCAAATACGTGAGCAGAACTTGTTTATTAAATGCTGTGAATTTCAATTTATCCTTCATTCTAACTTCTTTTGCCTCACACAACTAATGGTAAAAATAAGTTTCCATTAAAAATTATACTACTTAATCATGAATAATATTAGCCTATTGGTAAGCTATTTTTATATGTAAATAATATTCAGAAACTGTAATTGAAATGAATAAGTATCAATAAATACTGAAAGAAAAAAAAACATAAGAAATGCCTTTATTTATTATGGCTGATTTCATTTGACATGCGCAACACGGACTGAAGCACACAGGCGCGCTGTAGATGGGATGTTGAAGAAGCGCTAAAAAAAGAAACAAAGTATGTTTATTCACATATTGTTCTCTCTCTTAATATGTACGTGAGTGTAAATGTCAGCAGCATCATAAAGGATTAAAGGCTGTCTGGTAAAAGAAGAGCATATTGATGCAGTTCACTCAGTCTGCTATTTTATTCCAACCGTTACTCCTGACCGGACGCTTTCATAAATATTTAGTTTATACGTAGAGTTATGCTTCAAGTGTAATGGTGCAAAGGAAAAATATTTAGTAGTGCGTAAGTTGTAACTTAGGGCCCATTTGCTGCAAAACTAGGCTGTTGTAACTTGCGTACAGCTGGTGCAACCGGCCCAATACATTTCCCCAAAACAATCAATTACGTTTTGATACCCTCTTTGTCTATATATTATACGGCTCTCTGGAATATACTTGGTTCTGATTGGACACGGACAGTCAGCTAATTCTTTATAATATCTGAGCATATTTATGTTAAATCATTGCAGAACTACATAATCTACAAAAACTATCTATCTATCTATCTATCTATCTATGTATCTGTCTGTCTGTCTGTCTATCTATCTAGCAGTCATCTCTTTCTGTCCATCCATCCATCCATCCATCTATCTATCTATCTATCTATCTGTCCGTCCATCCATCCATCCATATATCAATATAACACTTTTTTTTTTTTTGGGGGGGGGAGGTTAAGCAGTGGGACATTGAGCACTTAGAGCACATTCAGTTTTATACAGCAATACTGCTTTTAAGGATTGTGTTTGAGGTCTGCTGCACTCGTACTGCAGCTCGCAGTGACTCATCAAGAGAGAGCAAAATGCTGCTCCTGGAAAAGGCTCTTATAATGGATGGAAATGCCTTACCATTAAGAAGCTGTGACCTTTTTATTCATCTGACAAGGAGTGGAGACTAAAGGAGATGAGACAGAGGATGGATGCTGACATGTTTGGAAGACAAGACAGGGCTGCAATTAACTGGATTTAAGGCACTGTGTGCACTGATTCATTCATCCAAAAGGGTGGGAATAATCTTTCACACTAATTCTCTGGAGGCTGGGCAGAGGTTTTGCAGTAGAAGACCCAGTTTCCCATGAGACTGCAACTATTGTTTCGTCGAGGAATCAGATTACACACTTTATTCTTGACTTTAGCTTATAAAAGAGAGAGCTTTTGTAGCAGCTGATGGGATGAAGAAGAATCCAACAAATATATCTCACAGATTAGAGACGCTCGACAGTTTACTGTGAAAACAGGACACACCCCGAGGGAGTGCGGTTTACTCATACACACGCTGCCTGAAAGCACTGCTTTCCATGTAGAAATGGCGGCGGTCTCAGACTACCAGCGGCACTATAATGTAAAAGATGAGGTAAAAGATGAGGTTTAATGTTATCTCTACACAGCAAAGAAAAAAAAACTGTATTTTTGTCTTGTTTTCTAGTAAAAATTTCTAAATATCCTTAAAATTAGATAGGTTAGCTTGAGAAGCAGAACTGTGGAGGATAAGCTTGTTTATTCTTAAAACAATAAGTCTTATGTAATGTGTGTGCAGCCGGACGGTGGAGACATGCAGTCTGAAGAGGGAACGGAGTGGCTCATGGAGCTGCTCACCGATGTGCAGCTCCAGCAGTACTTTATGCGGATTCGTGATGAGCTCAATGTCACACGTCTCTCACACTTTGACTATGTCAAAAATGAGGACCTTGAAAAGATTGGCATGGGCCGACCAGGTGAGTGGAGTTGCATGTGTTTTAAGTGTGTGCGAGGAGTTTTGAATTTTGGAAGAATACATTTATTTATTTATATTTTTTTATTATTAATAATTGTTTATGTGTTTGTATTTATTTGGCCTTATATTTTGATTTATTTATTTATTTTGACTGTATGATACAGTTTTTCTCAGTCGCTTTGGTGCATTTCTCAGATCAGAAATGAAATTCTCAAAACTACTTGTTCAACCTCCACATCATCTAATCAATTGTGCACATCATAAAAGCAGTTTTTCATTCTTTTGAACAAGTTGCGATTGCTTTGGTACATTCATGTAATTGATTATGTACATTTGACTGTGGTTCCCTGCATTATCAGTTGCTAATGTCATGTTGCTCAAAATGTATTATATAGTTCTCTGTGCAACAGTCTTACCCCCCAAAACATCTAGGCTTTAGTTCATCGTATAGGTCATTAAATGCAAAATGGTTGATCTAGTTGTCATAAACTGTCAAGCATATTTTCTACACATTTCTATGAGACATTTTGTAATTTTGCCATGAATTGTGCAGGTGAATCTTGACTTTCACTAATGAAGAGAATGTAGATCAGCTAATGATAAACCAGTTCTCTGAAATAGCTCCAAAGGTGCATCTCATGAACCTTTCCTTGGAAAGCATATGTAGACAGAGGACAACACAAGAGTTACAAATACTGACAATGGATATTTCCTCCCTGTTGGCCTGGTAAATCAACAGTAGCGCTGGCAAATATTAAGGATGATTCGAGAAATGCACCAAAGCGACTGAGAAAAACTGTAATATAATATAATATAAAAAGTTTAGGTGAATATTATAGTACAATTTATTATACATTATATATTGGACATATTTATTATATTTAGACCTTCTGGTGTTTTTTCTTCTTTCTCTGGCTGTGCAGGTCAGAGACGGCTGTGGGAGGCAGTGAAAAGGAGAAGGGCCATGTGCAAAAGGAAGTCATGGATGAGCAAGGTATGTGGATCCTGAAATTAAAAGTGCCAAAATGACTGATTGTGTAACGGATATTCAAGGGTTTCATCTAGTTTCATTTTCATGGACTTTTAGTTTGTTTCTATTCAGTTTCCTTTTTCCTTTGTTCTAGTTCCTACCCATCCTTATGCCTAGTTCACACTACAGGATTTTAAGCCCGATTTGCAAGTTAACGAGCTCGCCGACAGGTCGGGCTGTGATCGGGGGAAAATTAGCGGGTGATCAGCACTCGGCAATCTTTTTGTGTGAACTACTCAACGATGCATCATAGAGGCTCGCTGACGCAAATATCTAGCATGCTAAATATCTGGACCGGTCGGCTGACTCGACATCATGTGGTGTCAGGTGTCTCGACGAGCTACAGCCACTGAGAGAGCAAGGCATGGGTTGAGGTCAGCAGAAGAAAAACAGCAGCAGCAGCATGGCTTTAAGAAAATTTTGGAGACAAGAAATGGAGCAAAATTTTTCAGAACAGATCATCACGCAAACAGCTTGCAGCACTAATTTCTTCCCGATGTTCATTTTCAAATAAACAACTCCTGTTTCATTTATTGTTTCGAGTCATTCCCGTTCAACTTCTCGTGTGTGTTTTCATGAGAAAATGTGGTTTGGGGACCGTGTAGAGTTGTTGGGTGACAGAGTTGTTATCAGCTTGTGTAGTGTGTGACTCCCTGTTGCCGATCATTTACGTAGTGTCGCATAATGCAGTGGTTCCCAACCCTGGTCCTGGAGGCACCCCAACACTGTACGTTTTGCATGTCTCCTTAATCAAACACACCTGATTCAGGTCATCAGCTCATTAGTAGAGACTTTAAGACCTGAAATTGGTGTATCAGAGAAAGGAGACATGCAAAATGTGCAGTGTTGGGGTGCCTCAAGGACCAGGGTTGGGAACCACTGACTTCAAGACAGACAGCAAGTCAAGTAGTCTGAACAGCACAGCGATCTGCCGACGTTTTAAGTCATGTAGTGTGAACTAGGCTTAGTTGTCATGGTTTCTGAGTTGATTGTGTCATTCTGTTCATGTGTTCATCATTAACCTTGTTGGCTCTGTGTATTTAAGTTCCCCTTGTTTGGTTAAGTTTAATTTGCCTGCCTTGTTTGAATTCTCTTCAGTGTGGATTATTAAAGACTTTTGAATCATCATCATCTTCTTATTCGTGTGCTTTTAACAACCAAGTTGTAACAGATTGTAGGTAAAATTGACTTCGATTTTGTCAAAAGGCGGCGCTACAGAGTCTTCCCTCCATGTCCATTTCTTAACTTTTGCCTACACCTAAAGGCAGACATCTTTGTATGTGAATTTAATTAACCTTTTTATCATGCAAAGAGCCACAAAAACAACCCAGAAGAGTATTAACGTTTGATGCATTACAATGGCAACACTATTTAAGATCAAGAATCCTTTCACATTTTACATCAGCTATGTCTTCTTGACCTTATTCTGATCAAGCTTGAAGTGATTTGGGTAAATGCAAGAGGATGATTTCAAAGCCGTTTGAGCATTTAAGTTTCATATAGATGTCGGCCAGGTTTATAAATGGCATGTTTTTCTGTATGAGGAGCTACTGCATCTTTAAGGCAGAGGCAGGTGGAATCACCCTCAGCCGTAGTCTCTGTGCTTGGGCCAGCAGGTGTTCACTGGGAAGCGGCCTGACTCGGATTCCCAGACCTCAGGGGTGTCCCGCAGCTCATCCCCATCCTCAGTTCAACCAGATGGACAGCCAGCCAATCTCACCTGCATCATCAGTGAAATAGACCTCACGCTCTACGAGAAACTGGGAGATGGCTCTTTCGGAGTGGTGAAACGTGGAGAATGGCAGGCCCCGTCTGGAAGAGTGGTAAGAAAAGAGGAAAATAAGTGACTATAGTAATGGTGAGCTATCCATTTGCAAAATAATATAATAGCATTTCTTCCTGTGCTGTAGCTGAGTGTGGCTGTGAAGTGCCTGAAGACAGACCTGTTGGAACAGGATGAAGGTTTAGATGACTTCATAAGGGAGGTTAACGCCATGCATTCCCTGGACCACCACAATCTCATTCATCTCTATGGTGTTGTCCTCACACACCCCATGAAAATGGTGAGGACTGATAATTGAAGTACTAAAAATGGCATTCTGGGGCTGTAAAAAACATGTTTAAAATACAACTAAACCACTTTTTTCCAAGAACTACTTTCAGAAACAACATTTTACAGACTCCAAACTTTTGAACACTAGTGTAAATGATGTTCCTTTTGTGTGAACTTTTTAAAGCACTTTGTCCATCTTTTTTGTGTTTCAGGTGACAGAACTTGCCCCATTGGGTTCTTTGTTAGACCGCTTGAGGAAGCGACAGGGTCATATTTTGATATCAGTACTGTGCCATTACACCGTTCAGATCGCCTGTGGCATGGCGTACCTGGAGTCCCGACGATTCATTCACAGAGACCTGGCTGCACGCAATATCCTTTTAGCCTCCAACGACCTCATCAAAATTGGTGACTTCGGCCTAATGAGGGCCTTGCCTAAAAACGATGATCATTATGTGATGCAGGAGCATCACAAAGTCCCTTTTGCCTGGTGAGACGAGTAATATACCAACTTCTACTTATTATTAATTCCCTGAGCTCATATCAACATGCTCTGTGCTTTGCCAGGTGTGCTCCAGAAAGCCTAAAGACCCGAACCTTCTCCCATGCCAGTGATACTTGGATGTTTGGAGTAACATTGTGGGAAATGTTCACTCATGGGCAGGAACCTTGGGTTGGACTCAATGGTAGCCAGGTATACTCTCATACCTGACCCTGAAATCTATTTTTCTGTAAGTAAAGTTTGTGTGATATTTGTATGTATGTCCTTCTGTATAGATTCTCCATAAGATCGATAGGGAAGGAGAGAGGCTTATCAAACCAGAGGACTGTCCACAGGATATTTATAATGTCATGCTGCAGTGCTGGTCGCCCAAACCTGAGGACAGGCCAACATTTGTGTCCCTCAGGGACTTCCTTGTGGAGGTAAAGTCTTAGATAGTAACAGCAGAGGTTGAATATAATGAAGAGATTGTCCTTGTGTCAAGGTCTTGCATGTAAACAAGAATGTCAAAATAATTATAGGTTGTTTTAATCAATGCAATCTTTCTAATTTGCTTATAGACAATGCCCACTGACATGAGGGCACTGCAGGACTTTGATGAGCTAGACAAACTTAAAATTCATGCTAACGACATCATCACCATAATTGAGGGAAGGTGAGGACATATTTTGTCACTTTGTTAGGTGTTAGGTGTGGATGTGTCATGTGGTCGCAGTCAACCTACAGTCCAGGAAAGGAAAATTATTATTTTTTTTTTTAAAGAATGTCAACATAAGTTAATGTAATGTTAATGTAAGTTAATAAAAATTCATATTAACTCAAAAACTTGTAACACTTTTACTAAATTTGATAATAAAAATCATCATAAGATTAATTGCAGTTATTTAAATAAATTAAATTATTTGGCTGCCTTTATAAATTAAATGATTTGTGATGCTGTTAATGAATTCCTAACCCCTTAAAGTAATAAACTTCGATGTGTAGGTGTCTGGCACCGTTTATGCTATTAACATGAATGCAGCCATCTTTTAAAAAATCTAGTTTTTAAATCTACTTTTAAACCCGTTTTTCTGTGCTGCAGAGCAGAGAACTACTGGTGGAGGGGTCAGAACAGACAGACCCTGAAGGTAGGACAGTTCCCTAGGAATGTGGTGACCTCTGTGGCTGGTCTGTCTGCTCACGACATCAGCCGACCTCTCAAGCACAGTTTCATCCACACAGGCCATGGAGACATAGACCCACACCGTAGCTGGGGTGCCCCTGACAAGATTGATGAGTAAGATACCATGACCTTTTACGAGTGACCTCTTGTTAACCGACTCTATGGAATTTTGATCTCTCAGGGAACAAATTGCTTTACTTGTGTTCACCACTAGAGAGCACCAATATATTATTTTTTGACTCAGTCCCCTGTTGTCCAACACAGTACTTTTTATTCGCTGGAAGTTTTGATATATTAATTAACTAGAATTCATTTTGTGATTTCAAATGTTTCAATGACTAAAAACAACAATTATTGAGGGGAAAAATATTTTATCTTATTTTTTGTTTTATTATTTTTATTATATTATGTAAGAAATCATTTTTACTTTCCATCTTGATTTTATGTTTTTTAGCATTTTAATTTAGATTAGAAGTCCCCCAGTGAAAGCCCTTGTTGAGAACCACTAGACAACTGTATCTTGTGAAAATATGAAGAGGTGGATTTTGTTATTTACCCAGTGTGCTTTGTGTTCAGTCTGTACCTTGGTAATCCCATGGATCCACCAGATGTTCTTGGGATGGATTTAAATGCAGCCAAGCCCACTAAACTTCCAAACCGGGCTAAAAGTAAGCAATCACTTGATCTTGTTGAGTTGGGCTGTTCTGTTCTTCTTCAGATTCACCACTTCTCTCTTTTGCTCCGCTTATCTTTTTTCATTTCTGATCTTTTCTGCTTCAACTGTTGTGTCAGAACAACCTCCTCCTAGACCTCCTAAACCAGCCGTTCTTCTTAAGAGTAAGAACCATTTCTCTTCTTCACTGCAATCACTGCATGACAAAAACAAATTTCCTAAAATTTTGCCTGATGACTTGTTTCCAGAACCATTTTATGACTCTGTGCTGGATGACGATGATGATTTGATAGTGACAGGTGTGAAGAAACTCTCTCTTAAGACTCCCACATACCTGGGTTTGCGTCTCCGCCCTTGGGAAAGCACTAGTCTGAGTGACCGCCTTAGCGAAGTCTCGCTCATTGACTTTGGAGATGATAGCTTCAGCTCTACATCACCTTCCCCCATTACCGAGACCCCCAATCCCAGCACAGCAAAGCCACCTGCATCCTACGCCGCTTCCATCTTGGATATGGCGCCTCCGCAGAGCCCCAATCGAGCGCTGCCCAACCCCATGCACCCTACTCCAGTGGTGGATTGGGACATGTGGCCCCTGCCTCCTCTTCCGGCCTACGACGATGTGGCCGTGGAGTGTGCAGAGCAAGAAGACATGGAAGTGAGCTCCATAAATGCATCTGTGTCACAGGAAGACACTATATCTGAACAGACACAATCAGAAGATTATGTTAAAATTGATAGTAAACGCAATGTGGAGGACAATCTCTTTCTACCAACCAAGCATGCTGAGGAAACCCACTCGTTTTCACAATCAGCAGACATCTTCAAGGAGCTACAAAGGGAGGTGATGGTGAAGCTTCGGGTCCCTCCGACTGGACGTTCCCTCCCTTCTTCACCCCTCCCAACTCCTTCAGTTCTCGCCCCACACCGCCAGATCATCCTACCCTCCTCCTATGAGGACAAGCCTCAAATCCCTCCAAGAATCCCCATCCCACCCATGCGGCCCTCTAAGCGGGCAGGGATATACGGCAGCAGATTGTCAGTTTCCCTTGGAGACAATGAAGACGGGAGCCGATGTCCGCCTCAAATACCCCCGAGGGATCATGCTCTATCTCAACCCAACTCTCGGGCACCAAGCCCCATGGCGCCGCAAGGTGGCTCCCCTCAGCAAAGATCCAGCCTCTGTTGCGTTGGATCATTGGGTTCCTGCCTGTCCCCGTCGTCATATTCTTCCGCGCCATCCAGCTCCTCTGCCATGTCTTCTACATCCACGGCCACCACTACAAGTTCTCAGTACGGCTCTACTGAAGTGGCCCAGACTCCAGCCAAGAGTCCATGCATCGTTCCTATCGTGTACGGTGGCGTGAAGGCCAGCAGCACTCATTACTACTTGCTACCTGAGAAACCAGCATACCTGGACAAGTATGACAGGTTCTTAAAGGACTCTGAGGGAAATGCGGAGAAAAAATCTACAAATATGGCCACTGTGAGACCCATGGTTCAACAGCAAGTTAACAAGCCCAACACTTCGCCCAGCCACACCAGTGGGACATCCAACAGCCGGACCTCCAATAGTCTGGCCTGGCCGAGCAGCACCCAAGCAGGTGCCTACAACCGTGTCACACTCCAACAAGTAAGCAGCTTATCACCATATGCTCTCACCATTGGCTACTCAATGATGTCATGGTATTCGAAGATGACTGATTGGGTGTTTCTGTAGGTGCAGGAGGCAGTACATGGAGTGACTGTAGAGGAGTGTCAAACGGCCCTTCAGACACACGGCTGGAATGCTCAGGAGGCCGTGAAATATCTTAAGGTATCTGTGTGCTTCATTTCAGACTCAAAAGAGGGAAATACTCTTGGATAATAAAAGAGCATTTACATATATATTGATTCCTGATGTAGGTGGAGCAGTTGTTTCGACTGGGTTTGAAGGCTCGGCCTGAATGTGTGGAAGCTCTGGAGAGATGTAGCTGGAATCTGGAGCAAGCCAGCACCCAAATGCTGGACTCCTACGGTCCATCTAGACATAGGTAGAAAATGATGATTAAATTGATTGTTCAATCAAAAATTCTAATTCTGTCACCATTTACTTACCCTCATGCCATTCCAAACCTTTAAAACTTTTTTCTTCTGTGGAACATAACATTTTAAATATGTCTCAGTGTTTTTTGTTCATACAATGAAAATCAATGGGGTCCAGTGTTGTTTTGGACCCCATTGACTTTAATTGTATCGGCTTTAATTGTATCAGGGGGAAAAACTCATTCTTCAAATTTTTTTTGTGTTATGCAGAAAAAAGAAAGAAAGAATGCACTATACATTATTCATCATCTCATTGATATCTCTCTGATTTGTGTCAGGTTCTAATGGCTGGAAGTAGAAGAACAGAGCTAATCTCCATTCCACTGCAGCTAATGAGAATTGAGTTTCATTTACAGCTCATTGACTGTGGACCAGTAGATATTTGCAGGTCATTTGAATATTCATTGCTTTATTTCTTATAATCAATGCAAGACAAATGCAAAATTCACTTACTTGAAGTACAACAGTGCAATGTGAACAGCTGAACCATGTACATCAGACTGTGTTTTATATAAGTTTTAAAATAGAGAAAGGTTTGCTTTTCACTGTATCATATGTGACTTTTCAGCATTCAGCCTGTGAAATGTTTGTAGTTTATTTATTCAGAATATTTTTTGCAGCGGCATAGGGATGATCTGAAAATTGGAGACATAATGTGAATCTTATCAGCACAGCTAATGAATATTAATTGAGTGACGTGAGTTGTAATGGTTACTTTGCCACTGATTTTATGTTAAGACATTGCAGGGTATACTGTAGAGACACAATAAGCTTTTGAATGGATGTATTTACCATTAAGGTGTTGTCACATTTACAGTTGTTCAGCAAATTTTCACAGGCGAAATCTGTAATTTCAATAGGAATCCACATGACCAGAAATTTTGCAAAGATTTCCTCACACAGATTTCACAGTGGGTTCAAGTTGGTCACTTGCAAATGACCAACAGAAAGCTGCTTGGTGTGAAAGTGACTTCTGCGTGAATTTCACAGAAACTTCGCTAATGTGACCGCACCTTTACGCTTCTATTTATGCATAATGCTCATACATCTGTTAACTCTCATACACGATGTTGCATGCAGTACACAGACCTTGTTCTTGCTTATTTAAGCATTTACTAGTTTTTCATTTCAAGTTGGTCACTTGCAAATGACCAACAGAAAGCTGCTTGGTGTGAAAGTGACTTCTGCGTGAATTTCACAGAAACTTCGCTAATGTGACCGCACCTTTACGCTTCTATTTATGCATAATGCTCATACATCTGTTAACTCTCATACATGATGTTGCATGCAGTACACAGACCTTGTTCTTGCTTATTTAAGCATTTACTAGTTTTTCATTCATTTAATACTATTCAGTGGTGTTAAAATTAGTCGCAGCCTCAGATCACCCACGGTTGGTTATATTTTTAAATCATTTTTTAGATGGTCTCAGGATGGTCTCTTGACCAAAATAAGCTGGGATGAGGACGAGATACGTCGAAGACTTGTGTAGCCAGATGTATGTTAGAAGAAACCCATTTTCATGTGCCATGATGACTGCAGACAATACACTTATAAATGCACCTACTGTATTATTAATTTATTAAATTCCTTTTAGTTTGTTGGTCTTCATTGTCTTTTTCATCACAGGACCACTTAAGACATAATGTCATGAAATGTCATTTGTTCTCAGTTGCTGATTTAGCTGTGATGCTTACTTTTAAGTAAGTGGAACTTTGAACTCCATTACGCATTTTGCGATTTTGCTCAGGTTCATATATCACAGAAACTTCACTTAGTCTCTGTGTGAAGATGGGAAGTTTGTATTAATGAAATTACCTTA
The DNA here is from genome assembly GCF_001515625.1 of Sinocyclocheilus rhinocerous. Lineage (NCBI taxonomy): Eukaryota > Metazoa > Chordata > Actinopteri > Cypriniformes > Cyprinidae > Sinocyclocheilus > Sinocyclocheilus rhinocerous. The sequence goes on along the minus strand of NW_015657969.1, from coordinate 437,586 downwards.
TCTGTTACATGAATGGAACTGAGTAACAGTTTTTTTTTCATGTGCATTTTTCTTCTGTTAGAACTGTATGTCACACACATTACATCAATCACACACAGATGTCTGGCTAAACAATTTGAGGCTTCTGCTCGGTGCTTGTGATTTTATCTGCCTCTTGTCCAGATGTTCAGTATTCTAGTTATATTTTACCTGCACTGGTTTTGTGTTCATGTCTATGCAATTGCTGTTGCAAATCATTTTTTGGAATATAGCCTGTGTCAGTGCTCACCTCATGTAGGTTGCATCCCACTTTTTATGAATTGAATGGCAGAATACTGGGCTTACTGTAAAAGCTTTATAAATGTTTGTTGTATAATTATCTATCTGTATTTTTGTATGAAGTAAATATTTAAAACTGCTGTGATTGGAGTTTCATTATTTCACCAGCCTTTTTGAGTTTAAACAATTATGGCGGCAATTCAACATCAAAAACTGAGAAGAATGTAAGATCCTTATTAAATCAAGCAGGGCTCATTGAGCCTGGAAGTAGAGCTGGAAGTAGGGACCCACTGAGCCTTGTAGTGGAGCCGTGCCATGGGGACCACTAAGCTTTGAAGAGGATGTGCACCATAAATTTCTATGAGTCATTACAAGCCTTACAGAACATCTACACAATGACATAATGTACAGGCCATGGTGGTGTCTAAAGAATATAAATATCCTTCTGAGAATAAAAAATAAATCGAATATTGAAATGAAGTTCAAATGATTGAACTTTTATTTATTTTCTATAATGTATTATTTTATTATTTGTTATGTTAGTTTACAAGTCATCAGAAAATATCTGAATATTGAATATTTGACGATTTCTCTAAACCTTTAGACCTATTCCTCGAATCCACCATTAAATGTCAGTATTATGCTAACGAATGAAACATTTCTTTGCATTTGAAGTTACTCATTTTATATTTCATACTCCCCAGACTCTCGAGTCATGAATTTATTTTCCATTACACTAATAGCACATCTAGATCAGGCTTAACAAATAACCCCAGTGCGAGAAACATTTCTGGTAGAAAAAAAAAACTTACTTTATATGCATTACTAAGACTTATTATGTCATAATTGTGGCTTAGTATGTTTTTTTGTCATAATTGATTTACCAAAGCATATTTTTTTATTAGGTGGCAAAAACGGACTTTCATAGTTTAACGTTTACTGTAACATAAGTCCACAACTCCATGGTGTGCATATTTGAATGATTTTAAAGGGGTCATATGCAGTGGTGGAAAGAGTACTGAAAAAATATACTCAAGTAAAAGTACCATTACCTTCCAAAAAATGTAGTGTGAGTAGAGTAAAAGTACTTGTCCAAAAAACGACTTGAGTATATTAGAAACTCATAGTTCAGCATCACACACCATGATAAGGGTTAAAATGAGAGCCCATTTCTCTCCAAAACGGTGCCAGTTTTAGCGTTTTGCAATAAAGAAATAAAAATAACTAAACTTGATAATTTATGTTACAATTTTAACATAAATGCACATGGTTCTAGAAGAATGGCAAATTCATGTTAACGCCACGGGTCATCAATAAGGTGCAGATTTGGTCCTCAATTTTGGTCCTCAATTCACACTTTTTCACAGCGCGAATCACACTCTCAAACTCATCAAAAGTCAACAAGTTCCACAAGCAACAACGACTTATCCAAGTGACTGCTGCAGAACGCACGCGAGAGAGAGACGAGGCAGCGCAGATCGCGCGACTCATAAGTGAGAGGGAATTTACCGAACGTGGCACTTGCGGGAGTTAACACTGTATGCAATACCCGCAACCTCACACCAAATTTCAGGCCGTGTAGATAGAGCATATAGTGAAGATTTAGTCGCATTTGCGAGTGATTTACTCGCAATGTAGAGGGTTGGGATAGTTGGCCAATCAGAGCACACCTCGCTTTTTCAGACCGATGAGCTTTGTAAAAATCGACGCGTTTCAGAAAGGCGGGGCATAGAGGAGAAACAATAATGTACAGTATGTGGAAAATAATGTGTTTTTGAACCTTAAACCGCATAAACACATTTCATTACACCAAATACACAAAATAATGTTCTTTTTAGCAACATTATATGACCCCTTTAATATATTTTAATCTTATAGCAGGGCTCTCTCAGGGCTATGTGCACTGTTGCCAACTCTTAAGAGACAAATAAGCAACCACAGCTTCAAAAACAAGCCCAATATTATTTGACTATTTATTATCATCAATATTATTTATTATCAGTTATTTATTACCAATAAATGAGCCTTTAACCTATTGAACTGAAACCAGAAAACACAAAAATCAGCAAACTGCAACAAAGCGGGAGCACCGACTATCCACTCATCTTCAATCAATTGTGAGCAGAATAAGATTGGAAAGATGGAAAAGGAGAAAAAGACGAGCTTTAAAGGGATAGTTCACCCAAAAATGAAAATTCTGTCATTAATTACTCACCCTCATGTCGTTCTAAACCCATAAGACCTCCGTTCATCTTCGGAACACAAATTAAGATATTTTTGATGAATTCTGAGAGCTCTCTGACCCTCCCATAGACAGCAATGTAATTACCACGATCAAGGTCCAGAAACATAGCAAGGAGATCGGTAAAATAATCCACGTGACATCAGGGGTTCAACCATAATTTTACGAAGCTACGAGATTACTTTTTGT
>NW_015657969.1:431650-434815 GCF_001515625.1 Sinocyclocheilus rhinocerous | reverse complement strand
ATCGTGACGTAGGTATGTGGGGGCGTGTTAGAACGAGCCGTTTTAGGTAGGCGTGGTTGACTCTTAACTTTTATAAAGAATATCTCTTTGGATTTGAGACTTTAGTCTTTGCAACTTTACAGATCTTCTTTATGCACCAAGAGCTTGTAACACCTCAAAGAGAAAGGAAAAATTGAAATCGCATCATATGACCCCTTTAATTAGAAGCTGCTGCTTACTCCTGCTTCGTAGTCCTGGAGGTGTTGGTGTGAATGTGTGTTTGGTTGAGGTGGACAATTTGGCAAAAACTGCCTCTGAATGTGAATACACTCCTAACTTCGTAGTTTTCTGTGATGTTATTATCTCCATCCCTTTCTTGCCAAGTGTCTTGCAACCCATTCTCATGAGATAACCTAATTATTTTACAAGGTGGCGATTTCACAAGGAATTGTACGATTTTATTTGAGTGTTGATTTTTTTATTTATTTTTTTTAGAAGAAGCTCCTGGAAGCTCCTACCCTGTCCCCACCTCAAAACCTAACCATCAGTGGGGAGTAAGCAGTATGAAAACATACGAATGTGATCGTGCTAATTCATACAGATTAGCCGCTAATTTGCTTAAATGTTCAATAGTTATGAACTGCATGTGCTCCAGAATTTTTTCAATTGGTTCTAATATGGATGGGTTAAGATTGTCAACCAGTTGTCCACCAGTTTGAATATATGATTAGTAGGAATGTAACGATTAACCGCGAGCCGGTTGAAAATCGCTTCAAATATGTGATGTTTCAAATCGGTTGAGATGTTAAAGGTGACATATCATGAAAATCTGACTTTTTCCGGTTTTAGTGCTATAATCGGGTCCCCAGTGCATCTTCCAACCCAGGAAACGTGAAAAAGTTTAACCCAATAACTTTGTTTTGGTAAGCCTTTTTCTGCAAGCGTCTGAAAAAACGAGCGCGTCAGATTTCGCTCCCTTTGTGATGTGGCAAAGGGATCTTATTATAATATCACCGCCCCTTAATCTGCACGTTTCCACTCACGGAGCCGGCATTCTTGTTTTTCGCAAGCAACAATGGTGTACCAGTTCTAGCAACATGGCAAAAGTTCGAGCAAAGCATGCTAACTGTTCTATTGTTAGCTGCACAGACGAGCACAGAACACTATTTAGAGTCCCAGCCCAGAGGAGACAAGAGAGCAGTGGATGTATTTATTTACTGTATATTACGCTGCTGCCACACAGATCTAATATAAACATGTGATTTCTTTCCCAGCTGTTTACCGTCACAGACATAACCTACTGTTTTTGTAAATGTGTTTTTAACAAACTTTTGTGCATTTGACAGTTTAAGCACAATAAGACATGAAAGAGAACTTAGTTTAGTACTCACATGCCATGTGACAGCCGCTTTCTGTTCGTGTGCTTTGGATGTGTGCGCTCAGAAAACACTAGCCTATATCAGAAGTTTAAACTAATGTGGCTTTAAAACGCATGATTTCAGTGTTATAGACATGATAATCAAAACCAAACAGATCTTTTTTTATCAGATTATCTGATGTATGAGCTGTAAAGGAACAGCCCTATTCTGGTAAAGGGGGCGGGGAGCAGCAGCTCATTTGCATTTAAAGATAAATGCACAAAAACAGCGTGTTTCTGCTTCCTCTCAAAATAGGCATTTTGAAAATGATATAATAAATGATCAGTGGGGTATTTTGAGCTGAAACTTCACAGTCACATTCTGGGGACACCTGGGACTTATATTACATATTGTAGAAAGGGGCATAATAGGTAACCTTTAAATGAATCGCGATACATGTTTTGAACAGCAGGGGCTGCTGTTTACTGCAAACTCGCTTTCATGCGCAATAGCGGTGAACAACAAGTTGTAGCAAACAGTTTAAACTTTAAAGCATGGCGACGACGAGTGTGGATATTGAGGAAGCCTGGTCCTCATTCAAATCAGGTGAGGTGGTAACAGACAAAACAAAAACCGTGTGCAAACACTGCAAGAAGACGTTTACATACACTAACAGCACCACGAATATGTTGCAGCACATAAACCGTTACCACAGTGAAAAATCCAGTCACAGCTGTCTGTATGCAAAAAGCTATTAGGCCAAACCACACTGACCAAAGGATTTGCAGCCCGCTCAATCCGACGAGTGCGAGAGCTGCGGCGATCACACGGTGCATCGGTGTCTTCATGGCAAAAGATATGAGGCCGTTTTCTGTAGTAGAAAATGAAGGATTTCGGCTTCTGGTGAACACACTGGAACTCAGATACACAATCCCATCACGTCCCCACTTTAGCCAGACTGTCGTGCCAACGCTTTACAGAGAAACAAAATCTAAGGTGGTTGAGACACTCGGAAAGGCAGACAGCGTGTCAATTACAGCCGACAGCTGGACGTCCAGGGCTACCCAGAGTTATCTTACAGTCACAGCCCATTTGATAACCAGCGAGTGGGAGATGGTCAATTTTGTCCTTCAAACTCGCCCTCTGTCTGAAACACACACCTGGGCAAATATTGCTGAAGTTTTAAAATCAGCTGTGAGTGAATGGGGGCTTCAAAAAGCTAACCGTGGAATTGTTGTTGTGACAGACAATGTGAGAAATATGGATGTTGCTGTCAGAGAGGCTGGGCTAGGCGAGTGGGAGATGGTCAATTTTGTCCTTCAAACTCGCCCTCTGTCTGAAACACACACCTGGGCAAATATTGCTGAAGTTTTAAAATCAGCTGTGAGTGAATGGGGGCTTCAAAAAGCTAACCGTGGAATTGTTGTTGTGAAATATGGATGTTGCTGTCAGAGAGGCTGGGCTAGCCCCACATGTCAGGTGTTTTGCCCACACTTTAAACTTCGCCAGCCAAGCAGGTTTGAGTGTGCCACGAGTGAGTCGTTTGTTGAGCAGATATAAGGCGCATTGCTCCACGGCAGGGGCGTAGATTACGCGGGGGGCGCGGGGGACGAATATATTTTAAAATGTAATTTATAGTGATTTCAAAGCTACATTTTTTTTGCACCATTACTCCAGTCACACGACCCTTCAGAAATAATTCTGATATTCTGATTTGCTGCTCAAAAAACATTAATAATAATAATAATAATAATTTAAAAAGTTTCTTGAGCAGTAAATCAGCATATAAGAATGATTTCTGAAGGATGTGACACTGAAGACTGGAGTA